>NC_084971.1:5619111-5899111 GCF_963691925.1 Scomber scombrus | reverse complement strand
ATGAAAGGGTTTTCTCTTTAACATTTAATAATAATTAAAACAGCTCTCAAAAAGTGCTCAGTTTTCAGAAAATTCCCTTTTCATTTTTGTGTGGGTTTTTATTGTGGTTAAAAAAAACATGACAATAATCTTTTGAAGCTGTTGTTGATAACAAAGAGCTGCAGGGACCTTCGGAAAAATGTCTCTACGGATTTTGTGAAGTTAGTCTTATCTGAAAGTGATTAAAATCATAACGTTTGAAGGTCAGCCGTCTTCATGTGGAGAAAGTGGATTTATCAAATGAGAAACATTTCTGCTTAGACCACAAAGGGCAGCCTGAGCCTTTTGCAAAACCTCCTGCTTAAGCTGTTATTGCTTTAGGGAGAAGGGTTTAATCCAAAAGAACATTATAATTAGCCTGCCAAGACAAGACCTTCAGAATGTATCTTAAAATATTTAAATATGTGTGGTGCTAGATGCTACATGGATAAATATTGCAGTCCTCTTTCTTTAAAGTCATCCTTAGTATTTTTGTTGTGCCAGACTACAATATTTGAAACAAACCCCCAGCTAGGCACCATATATAGCTCAGTGTTATCTAAGAGCTGACAGAATCTAAAGGTTTAACTTTCAATTAAGTCTCACAGTGACAGAGCCTCGTTTGATTGAAAGCTTGTAATAAAACTGGGAGAAGCTTTATTTCTGCTTTGTGCTTTGCACTGTAATGATGACACACAGGGTAAACTCTTCAACCATGGAAGGATTGATGGCCTTCCATGGATGTTGTAATCACATAGTAATATCTTGTTGGGAGTAAAACATTTGGATATAAACACAATTATTATACTAAGCAATTTGCATATACTGTATGTGTGAATATAATCCTACGGCCAAAAAGATGACCAATAAAAAACCACTGACAACACAACAGTGTCAATCAATGTGTGTCTTTACAAGCTACTTATCACATTGTCTGAAAAACTTGGGGCCAAATCGACCAAATGATTGCACGGCTGCCAACCGGTGCAAACAAGGCAAAAAAAAAAAAAAAAAAAGCGTCTAATTCAGGCATTAATCCAACCCACATTTGAGTCACATTAATAGCTGTAATCTGGCATTTGACTTTTCAGTTGATTATGTTATAGATGTGAAATACTGGGGAAGTGAAAGAAACAAAATACATGAAAGTTGGTTTGTGTTTGCGGAGAGTTCTGTGTGTGCGCACCTCACCCAAGACACGCAGTTTGATGCTTTCACGCTCTTTGCCGGTTCCAAGCCTGAAACAATGGAAACTGTTCTGTTCACACAAACAATTTCAAAACAAGGGCAAATTGCACTTAGCTGCAGAACGTTATGGGTGTGTTTCTGCCAGCGTATTATTAGTGCAAAATCTTTTGTGGATAGGATCTTAAAACAGAGCAGATTGTGGGTGCAAATGCTGCACAATTCACAGTGCTGTTGGTGTGTGCAATCCATTCTTTGTGGATTTGGCGCTTAGTCGTTCTATGCCATGTCTGCCTCTTTGTAGTAAAGCTAGTGTCATGGCGCTTGGGATGGCAAAGTTGATCTGTTGGTCAGTTGGTTCACTACTTTGTTCCAGACAGAAATATCAACTGTTATCCAATGACAACTACTCCATAGAGTCCTCTACTGGACTCTATCAATCAATCAATCAATCAATCTTTATTTGTATAGCGCCAAATCACAACAAAGTTATCTCAAGGCACTTTACACATAGAGCAGGTTCTAAACCGTACTCTTCAAGTTTTAATTTTAAAGAGACCCAACATTCCCACATGAGCAAGCATTTAGCGACAATGGCAAGAAAAAACTCCCTTTTAACAGGAAGAAACCTCAGGCAGAACCAGGCTCAAAGTGGGCGGCCATCTGCCTCGACCGGTTGGGGTAGAGGGGAGAGAGAGGAAGAATAGGAGAGAGAGAGTAGCACATTGAAAATAAACATTGAATGGGTAATACTCTCCTCCAATACTCTCCTCCAATCACATGTATGCAATTGCCCACTGATTATGTGTGTCTCACAGTGTATAATGCCCAGGGCGCCGTACAAGCTAGAGTCGCCACTGGGACTGCCTCACTGAGCCCAACCACTTATAGGTTAATCGCTGCGGCCCTTCTACTTCTTTATAATCCAAACTGCTTCAGTGGAGCAGTAGGGGCCCAACCCAGCAAGTTAACATGAGCATGAAACTGGGTGTGACCATGGGTTAACCTCACAGGCATCAAAAACCAAATACACTCACACTCACCTCATTCCCTGAGTCATCATGGATCATGGGAGAATACAGAAGTATATTGCCCGGCAGGCAGTCAGGTGTACCGTAGCAGGATAGGCAGGAGCAGTGTGAACCTTACACACTCCCCTGCCATGGCCATAACCTTCAGGAAATCACTAATAACTGAAGTTGGAGGTAGATTTCAAAAGGTCAGAGATGTTGCAGTCACAGATGAGAGGCTGCCGTCATTGTCTAGCAGCGAAGCAGCTGGGATAGTCTCAACCAAGACATCCGGCAGCAGCGCCAGGGCACCAGACAAAGCGGGTGACTCACAATCGACCAGGAGATCTATCTTGAGCTTTTGGTCACTCTCGCTGTAGATACAGTTGGATAGAACAGTGTTTTTAAAGTGGTTTCTCAATGTTGTCAAAAGCAGTTTATCTTATGTTACTTGTCACTTTTTACCACAGAGGTCCCAGAAAAATGCTTGTGTATATACAAACATGTGTGTCTGAAACTCTGTGTATGTGCACATATATGTTGGATCTGGAAGCAAAGTTTGTTTCAATTGTGGCTGCATGCAAATGTCTGAGCAGTGAGAGACTAAACAGTTGCTCTAGGTTGCATCAGTTGTGTTTTTCTAACTCTGCGCCATATCATCACAGTGAAGCTAAATCAAACTAAAGTCATAATTAAAGGCCACTAGTGGCTACGTGGGAGTTGTCCCAGAGATAGGCAGTGGTTAGTTTTGAAACAGAGAGGAAATGCAAAGTGTCACTCAGGTAGAAAAGCCTAGTGGTTCAGCTTAAGCTCATGTTGACTTCCTTTACCTTCCTTTGCTGTTCCTGTCCTGTCTTTTTTTAAATGTTTCTCTTGCATTAGCTGTAATAAACTAATAACCTATTTCCCTCTGTGTGTGTGTTTGTCTTTTTGTCTTTCGTCCTCCAGTCTGTGGTTTATTCAGATTGTTTCATCCAGAGGCCCCTGTACTGTCCTGGAAGTTGACAGTTGACCACAGGTGAGCAGCTCTGGAAAACCTCTGGCATGTTGTCACCTAAACTCAGACACCACCTCCACGCTTGAGCTCAAGGTAAACATGAATGTCAGCAGGCAGGCACACACACACAAACACACACACACACACACAAACACACACACACACACACACACACGTGTTTCCATCACTTGAGAGCACATTACATTTTCAGGAGATTTGTCCTAACCTTAAACATAACCACCACATACCTAACCCTAACAATTACCTTAACATAACCCAAATTAACCTTAACTTTAACCCAAGTTTTCACCCTAAAAATAATGATTTATGTTAAGGGAACTAGATTTTTGTCCCCATAAGGGAAGCATATCCCCACAACGTGACTGTGTAAACAGATACGCAAACACACACAGAGTCCACATGCATATACAAATACATGGCACCAAGTCACGCACACTGGGTCTGCTGACATGCCTGAAAAGCTCATAAATTAGGGTTTGTGACATGTGGGCGTTCTCACACACACACTGACACACATAGGCATATATACAGAAAGAAAACAAGCCATCCCAATTCATTGCCACACACACTCTTCCCCACCCTGACCTCTGACACACACACACACACACACACACACAAGCATATTTACCAAACAGTTTATAGTGGCTGCTGAATACTCAGCCTGTCTCTTGGCGCTGTGTCACTCCATCTTGATCCCTCTGGTATTTACAGTATGTGACAAGTGTACACAGTGGCCAGTCATGAAACAACTCAGCCAGGATCCACCGGGCGTAGTTTTTCTTTTTCCTTTGTAACCCAACAAACATCCTCTTTGTAAGCAGTTGCGTTGCTAATCATAGTGTGTAAGCTGACCGCTTGTTGCTGCATGAATGTCAACATATCTGTGTCAACAGAAAGCTTAACAGTTACAAATGTATAGTTGAATTAAGTGCTTTGTCAAATTTGGAGGAATAAGTGGAAGGCAGCATTACTCAGAGCAGAAGAATCATTTACAGGCAGGTGATTTGTTTTTTTTTACAGGGGAAGTTTCACAGACAAATAATGAGAAAATAAAATTCTGTCTTTATTTTGTGAACTGTAATCAGTAATGGAGACTAATGGTGACACACCCATGAGCACATACCTCTCTGCAGTTTTGTGACCATTCCTGGCTGTTTAACTCACCTTACCCTTCCAACTATTCGTTGAGTTTAATTACAGCATTAAGCTAGTTCAAATGCCATAAAAAACTGTGCCTGTAAGTCAATGGCCTTGCATGTGCACCCACAGCTGAAACAGCCATTTTAACAGGTATTGACGACAGGCTTTAAACGCATTCTCCACCACGCTTAAAAGCCCATGTTCTACTGATTAGCTAATTAAAACCTAGAGCGAGGGCTATCGATCTAGGGGAAGGGCACTCATGAGGCATCTGTCCCTCAGCTTGAGATGGCCCTGGTACTCTGACACACATACACAAACAAACACACACACACACACACACACACACCCCACAGACACACAAAAATATAATCTCTTCAATTGGTAATCTCAAGCGAACGTTCTCAAAATAGAAGTAATAATTTCTACTCAGAGCCAATATATTGATCCAGTGAAGTGTAAAAGGCCTTGATAATGCTTTTAGCCCCTAAGTTAAGAGGTGTGTGTATCTGTGAGCACGCGAGGTAAGAAGGGCCACACCTCCAGCTGCGTCGATCAGTCCCCAGCCATGCTCCCAGTAATGGTAGACACTTATAGCCAAAGCTATCAGACACACCTGATGGAGGCAAATTACAGGTTTATGGCTGGACTGGTAGCTTTAGAGGTGTTAGCCCTCACTTTCATAGAATCAAGACTCTTTCCTTTTCTGCCACCTCACATTATAGCTAATACCATGATATCACCAAAACTGTGTGAGACAAGCCTATTTTTTGTGGTAAAAGACACAAATACATAAACACAGTGTGTTGTGTTAAAGGCTGATTCTAAAAAGCACACCAACAATTGGCGCCACACTACTCAGGATTTTTTTGAAACAGGTCGCTCAAGGACAAAGAACAGAAATTAGGCTTGGTAAAAAATGTGTTATGGAAAACGGTAACAATGCATATTATTAATGTTAGTTAAATTCAAAGAATAATGTTATTATGTATTAATACATTTTTCATGATGATTACAATAGAGCTGGCTCCACCACAAACATCTTCAGTTATTCTTCATTTGATGTAATCAATATTCTGTGTATGTTGGTGTTTTTTGATTTATTTTGTCAACTCTGATTTTGATAAATATTTAGTAAATTCAATAAACTCATAATCTTGGAAAAATGTCTTTACCAATAATGTAATGAAACTGTCTAATCTAAATCTAATCTATCTTTCAAATCTAATTTTAATTTGGTACATATTTTATAAGTGGAAACCTTTAATAAACCTTATGTGAACAAAACTGACAAAAAAAGTAAGACTTTAACTGAACAAAATGTTGTGTTTGAGCTCCTGCCTGCATAACAGCATGAGGTTAGCTGAGGTTGATGGCCAGTGAATATTTCATTGGCATGGTTATGCAAGACACACACACACACACACACGCACACACACACAAACACATACTGTAAACACACACGCAAACACGATCACCTGTGCGGAAAGTAGGCCATATTAGTTCCATAATCACATTATTTCATAATGATACTTATCTTATTGCTGTTTTGGATAGGATTTACAAAGCAAATAAACTGTGTGTGTGTGTGTGTGTGTGTGTGTGTGTGTGTGTGTGTGTGTGTGTGTGTGTGTGTGTGTGTGTGTGTGTGTGTGTGTGTGTGTGTGTGTGTGTGTGTGTGTGTGTACAGTATATGTGTGGATGTGTTACTACATCCATGAATTTATCCAAACAATGTGTATGCGTATATAGAGACAGTGTGCAGTTGATGGTGTAGAGCATGCAGCGCCTTACAGACTCACATTTCCTCCTCTGTATTCATTAGCCTCCTGCTTGTCTCTCCTGGGATGGAGGATTAGCCCGAGAAGGGAAATGAATGCTTTCTGGGTAGACGGCATTCTCTCTGCCTGCAGCAGGAGGTCCATTGTCTGGTTTGATATCCGCGCAGAACACGGGACATCTGATCTGGCAGCCCTGACACACATGACACAGCCGTTAGCACAGGGGGACTGGAGAGGAAGGTGAACCATGTTGACAGGAAGTGCTGCCGTTTCCATCTGGGGACTACTGTTTGATCGGTGGAGTGAAATGTGCTTGTGATTGACTTAACTTGTAAAAATGTGGTGGATAGTATAGACTTTATTGGCTTCCTGTTGACAAGTGGGGACATGTCAACAGGAAGTTGATTCACATTCAAGGTGTGAATAATTAAAACGTGTAAAGAATTTGTAAGAGGAGCAGGATGTTCAGGAGTTAAGTCTTTATTTGGTTGCAGGTTAGAGAGTAAAGAATAGAAAATTGAGTTTGACTCATAGAATATGCTGGACAGGGATTTATAAGCATTAAAAGCATGTACAGTATGTGAGGCAAGGCAGCTCTGTGCTGAACCACAGAGCTACAGTAGGAGGGAGTTTAAATTTTGATGCTATCAATGGTAGCCGGCATAAATGCAAAGAGGCTTTCATAATGCATTAGCAGCTTCTAGTAGTATTCTGCTTCAATTACTGAATAATGTTACATCAGGAAATAAAACATTTTTCTAACTAGTCTTAAAAAAAATCTCTAAGACAAAATTACACTCAGCAAATGGCAGCATTAAGCTTCAGAGGATAGAGCGCATCTCACCACACTACCCCCTTCCCCTCTCTCCTCTGTCCACAAAATCCATCAAGGGAATTTAAGTAGCTGTTAATTACTTCCCCGTCCCTATTGAAAAGAGGGAGAGAGTGAGAGAGAAATCAAGAGAGAGAGACTTTAAAGGAGCTAAAGCTTTGCTGTGGCACAAATCCTCTCTTCCTAACAAAACCAAATCAATCTATACCCCTCAGCAATCTACAAACCACTCTATGCTCACACATACACACATACGGGAAGATGATCCTGTAAATCTGTGGTCTCGAGGGGCTGTTTGAGTGCTACTCCAGGGAGTTTGGGAGGGGTTGACAATGGGGGTTCCAGGATTGAAGGAAAAGCGTAAATATCCCCAAATTGCAGCTAAAATGTAACATTAGGATTGGTAAGCCCCAATCTCACCTATAATGTTCCACAGCTCTAAACCACAGCACTAAATGACCTCTATTATAGAGCCTGAACCCATTAAGTCGATACAGGAGAGATTACCTGTGAAATAGAGGCTAGCTGCCTGGTCTGACAGACGTGGCCCCCAAAAAAGCCTAGGGCAAAATTAGATTTGGGGCCGAACATGGCGTGTGCCTGTGGGCTAGTATGTAGTATCGACCTCCACTTGCTTGTTAGGAAGGAATGTGTATACAGGGGCATGAGGGTTGATCACAGTGCAAATGGCAAAGATCAAAACCAGAGCAGTGTTTTGTGATTTAAGACCAAGTGAGATACCAAAAGCTAGAAACTAGAAAGCGAGGCGGTCAGGTTTTTAGGCAGGATGCCTTTAGCTCTGAAAGGCACATGTTGAAGCCCTGTAGTCAGTGTTTCCATCAGCTGCCACATGTCCTGATGCAAACTTGCATGCATAGTTGTTGGATTAAATGTATGTATGCCAGAAATGTAAAAATGTATTGCTTAACAGAAAGTGGTGATTTATTTACACAATAGCATTCAACTTAAAAGACTCAGCAGACCGTCAGCCTGGTGAGTCTATAAAAGAAAGTTTGTCTTTAAACTTGTCTTCAATGTCAAGTTTACACTGAGTGCATTTAATAAATTGATTTACTAAATAAAGAGAAAAATAACATATATAGAGAAAAATAACTAATAAATATAGAGAAAAATAACAAATAAAATAATGAATCTGATCTTCCAACTGCTGCGATGCCATGTTGCATCATGAATCGAACACAAACATTACTGCTGCAGTTATTTCATAACTAGGGGTTGAGAGTATTTAAATCAGTATTTCTGGAGTCTATAATGTACTCTGGTCTAACCTACAATGAGGCCTTTTGTTTTAAAGCATCAGTTCACCAAAATTACAAAGAAAAACATATTATTTCACCAACCTCTGGTTGTTTTTAAACAGTTTGAATTTGAACTCTTTTCTACAGAAGCAGTCGTCCCTAGGAAAACTGTTTCTTCTGTGGATTATCCAGAGTTACACGAGCACCGTTCCTGAAAAGAAAAGTTGCTGTTAAATTTTAAAATGTTCTTTCCATGTCCGTCTGTAGATCACAACCTCACTTGCTAACTAAAAAACAATATTTTAAAACATTTCTCTTATCCCCTGAATCTCCTCACTGAACCTCTCCATCTCTCTCTCTCTTCCTCTCTGTGCCACACTTTATTCTGTAGCATAAACCCCATAATCTTTTCAGTACATTACTCTGACAACACATGTTCGCTATCATGCAGTCAAGACTGAAAATGAAGTTGGATGTTTGTTTGTGTGAGTGTGTTTTCCTGTCCGATGATATTGTATCAGAACGAGGTGATTTTAGTGCTATGGGCATGCAGGGTGACACTGTGCTTTGTGTGACGTGTGCTAAGATGCATGCGTGTGTGATGACAAAAAGTGAGGTGTGTGTGTGTGTGTGTGTGTGTGTGTGTGTGTGTGTGTGTGTGTGTGTGTGTGTGTGTGTGTGTGTGTGTGTGTGTGTGTGTGTGTGTCTATATATGTGTGTGCAGTGTTTGTTGCTATAGCAGACATCCCGTGGGGAGCAGATAGTGGTGGAGATGGAGGGAGGACGTTTTTAAGCACTTCAAAGTGGCCTCATTCCACACAGCTGAGCTCAGAGGTGTGTGCTTTTGTGTGTGTGTTTGTTTCTCAGCATATGTCTGTGTGTAAATGTACTGTATATGTTTAAATGTAAATGTGTTTGTATTTGGTGTTCATAGATACATCAGTATAGACATCTCTGTATCTCTGTGTGTTTGTTTTGTTTTGTTTGATTTTATGCATGTTTAAGTGTGTGTGTGTGTGTGTGTGTGTGTGTGTGTGTGTGTGTGTGTGTGTGTGTGTGTGTGTGTGTGTGTGTGTGTGTGTGTGTGTGTGTGTATGTGTGTGTGTGTGAGAGAGAGAGACCATGAGAAACAGTGTGCATGTAGGGTAACATTGGACTGCTGTACATGGCTTTGTTTATGCCCTCCTCCAATCTGGGCTCCTCTTGAGAATTAACTACAGAGAGTACTGCAGTGCTCTGGGCCTCTGTTTGAGGTGTGTGTGCGTGCGTTTGTGCATGTGTAGGTACCTGTTTGATGTGTGTATAAAAAGGCAATATCTCACACATAGTAGAAGAGTGAGGGAAATAGAGGAAAGTGAAAAGATAGACAGTGTCACAGTGACTGATGTGTTCCTGGTTTCAGGCTCGGTCACAGAGAAAGTGAAATCCACTTTCTATTGCTTTGTCTCCTCTTTCCCCGCAGGAGAAAATGGAAATAGCCTACATTGAACCAATGCAGTCAATACCACTCTCCAGAAAAGGGCTGAGAGGGATGCTCTTTGCCACAGAGCAAGACTGATGGAGGGAGGAGTGGGCGATAGCCAGAGTATGTCAGGTTTCATCTGCCCTGTGTGACACACAGCTCTCTGACAGCTCTGCTACACTTGATCTAGTCTGAAAACTATCTCTCTTATGTTCACACACACTCTTTCTTTCCTTACATTTTCCTCTCTTTCTATCATGTGCACACTCTTTCTTCCCCTTTCTTTCCATTTCTCACTCTATCTTTATCAGTCTCTTACCCCCTCTGGGCTGCCATTTTGCAGCATATGGCTCTCCCACTCAAGTGTTCACACATGCACCACCATATGCGTTTGCTCATGCAACCTTACATGCGGTTTCTTTCCTCCTGTTTATTCACTCTTCTTCCCGCTCTGTGAGTCTCTATTAAAATAGCACCTAGCCGACTCATTCACATTTAAATTAGCTAATTATGAACAAGTAATGAGATGGACAGGAAGGGGTGTGATTGGAAAGATGATTTTGAATTTATATTGGAGAAAATGAGTAAGTAAAATAAAATAAAAAACAAACTACACTCTACCTTCAATCAAGATGTCACTGAGTTAGGCTTTCGGTTAACAAGGCTAGGCTCTGTCTTTTGTTGTTTCCACTGACCTTTAGATTGGCTGAACTGGCTGTCAGTCGGGGATTCATAAACTGTCAGTCACTGTGAAATCTCACATCTCCACATGTAATTTGATTTGATCTGTCGACATCTTTCACTTTCTCTGCCCATTTTTGTCAGACAAGTCGAACATTCAGTTACAGACCCTGCAGCTTTGTCTTTCAAGCTCCAGGTGCTCCAGAAGACTGGGTCGATGAAACACTGGTAGTACTGGCCGAGTGTGAATACGTGTTACCATGTGTGTGCGAAGCAGATCGTTGTGTTAGGGCTGAAACATGCTCCATCAAAGTAACATCTTGCACAAAGGTGTAGCCTAGCATGTTCGCTCACCAAGGAGCTGATGTGCACATTTCCAAAATCTGAAACACATGTACATGCATATCACACAGACAATTAACTTTGTGCCCGCTCACAACCCACACAGCCCACATGTTTTAGGTTTAATTAAGGTTAAGTATACAGATAAAAGTTAATTGTGGTGTTTTTCTCATTGGGATAGGATTATGAAAGTTACAATCCAGAACAAAAGGGATTAACATGGGAGAGATCCAGAGAGACGAGATCTGAAGCAGGTGGATTTAAACTACAGCAACAAACAGTATGTCTGTATCATAGAGGACATTTGAAGGAATTTACACACCCAGCGGCAAGAATACAAAATTAAGTCTCTTAATAACCGCAGTGGAACTCACATTATCCCTGCTGCATGGTATATAACGACGGAATCATCACAAGATTGCAGATGTGGCAGGAGTAGTGCCAAGGAAGACATGTTTCCCCGTAGCTCCTGGATGTGACATAATCTAATAATTTCCTGCACAAATCTGGTCATTTATAGTTGGAAAACATAGAACAAACACTTAAAATGTGTTTAATGTGACCTTTTAAAACCAAAACATCCAAAATGTCTTCCATCAAGGGAATATCTCATCTAAAATCCAAACCACCCAGAGGAGGCCATAACAAAGTCTCACATTTTCCTGGACCGGTGACTCAAACAGTGATTGAGGCTAATGCAGATAACACACTCCATGCTGGATTTTTTCAAACTATGATGGACTCCCTGAAAGCTGATATCTTTGGGAAATTTGACTCTTCGTCTCCCAGTCTCCAATTCCAGATTTCCTCTGGTCAACAACATGGGCAAACTATGCTAAAGCTTGAGCTAGTGGATGCAGATCATAGTGTCTGGATAACGTAGTTGGAGACAAGAGGTAGCAAGCTGATGTCTCAAATTAAACATCTGGATGACTGATGTGAGGACCTGGAGAAGAGATCCAGTAGACATAGTATTCAGTTGGTTGGTCTACCCGAGGGATTGTAGGAACCCCGTCCTACTGAGTCTATTGCCCAACTGCTAGACCAAATGCTTTTCCTGGAGGCCCATGGAAGCCCATTGTACACAGCAGGACAAGCCCAAAGAGGGAGGTGCACCCTAACCATTTGTCATTAGAATACTAATAGTAATAATAATAACTTTATTTATATACAGTAGCACCTTTAAAAACAGTGTCGTGCTTTGTTTGATAGAGCAAAGACAGACAAAACAAAAGCAAACACACATACAATAACAAGGTTGATATTAAAAAGACAGTAGTACAACACAATAAAGAGATGATAAAAAGATTAAAATGTGACAAAAAGCAAATCTTTTGAAATTAGATTTAAAAAGTAGTTTGAAATAACTTGGTGATTCTTCTATATTCACATTCACAGTGAGATTATATGTCAGGCCATGAAACTCTCTCCTCTCCTCTACCGATTTCCATCACTATCACTAAAAAACAGGCTGCTTTCGGCAATGACGTCCAGAAATCAGGTTTAGGCTGCTATATATGGCAGTATAGTCACAAACACCAGTTCGAAAATCAATATTAATCAATATAAATGTTTGATACATTTTTTTTTATTCCTGTTAATTGCAGTAATTTATTTACAAGAAACTCATCTTAGAGTTTTTGATTAGACTAGATAAGATATATATGTACATCTGCACTGTTGCAATGTGGAAGCAGTACTGAGTACCTGCGTATCCTAGGAGACACAGCTATTATTTATTGTATATTAACATTCTTACTGTCACTGCTTAATTTTTCTAAGATCAAAACATGCTGCTTGTCGTACACTAGTTTCTGCAACTTATTTAAAAAACCTACAATCATTACTGTATGATCCAACTCTCAGTCACACAGATCTCATCTCATTGTTCTGTCTGTCCCTTTACAAGTGATGGTATTGTGATTTAGTTTCCAAAATACTAAATCACAATGTAATGTTTCCAAACTTTTTACTGTTGTATCTTAGTGTTTTCCTGCCAATTCTGTGGATTCTTTGTGCTGTATTTTTAAGCCTTTTCATACACAGCTGTATTTATCTCAGTTTTCTGATTCAGGAACCTGTTATAAAGAAAGCCTGTAGAAGCAGGCCTGTAGAAATCCAAAAGCAATACACAAAGCTATGTTGTTATGTGTATTTTTTATTAGCATGAAACTGCATGCAGTCTTCATAGTGCAGAGGAAATATCACCTGTTTCTCTCCCACACATACAGAACATACATAATCATTAGTTCTCTCTCTCTCTCGCTTTCTCTCTCTAATCAGTGGAAGCTCTGTCTCGTTCTTTCCTTCTGTAATTACATCCCACGTACCGCATCAAGCAGCAGATTGAATCCTCATCACAGTGCTAAACGAGTTTCAAGAGGAGAGATTGAGAGAGAGACAGAGAGGGATCTCACCCTCTGTAATGAATTCTGTCTGTCTCTCATCCCTGTCGTCTCTCTGTCACAGTGTGTGTGACAGAATGAGGTTCTTATATGACGGCTTGATCAAACAAACACACACACAGTGACATATACACTTAGGCCCTCGTCACCAAATGCACACAGACATGTTTGACTGCAGCAGTGCTGCTTATGTGTTTTTATTTCCTACAACGAAAATACAGTTTTAAATGTTTTGTTATCTCTTGCATGAATGTGAGCATTGCTTTGATTAGCAGCAATTGTTAGAGGCATTTGTGGGTCATGAAACGTGCTGACTAATGAGATGTTAATAAGCACTACATAGGCACTAACACTGCCAATGGAAGAGAGTAGTCCCCATTCATAATCAATAGGACTGTGGTCTCGCTGCCATGTCTCTGTATTGATCTGCCTGTGCTGCTAAATTAACACGTGTGTCTCTTTGTTTTGTTTTGTTTTTGTTTTTTTCCTATGGCTCTGCTCTTCAGCGCTCCTCTGCTTGTTCTCCCTCTGTGTGTGTTTGTGTGTGCATCTGGGTGTGTGATTATGGGATATGGATATGGCTACCAGGGTTGTGTGTGGGTGTGTGTTTATTTGCATTTTCGTGCAAACTTGTGCACACACATTTAGTGTGTTCCTCAGTGTTTGTGCCAAGAGATAGCATATTTCTGCGTGTTTCTTTGTAGTTTGTTACAGTTCGTCTGTGGGTTAACCGCAAAGATCAATGCAACCTTTTTCTTGGGTTCTGTGTGTGTGCGCGCGCGCGCGTGTGTGTGTGTGTGTGTGTGTGTGTGTGTGTGTGTGTGTGTGTATGTGTGTGTGTGTGTAGTGTACGTGTGTGTGTAGTGTACGTGTGTGTGAGGTGGGGGTCTCAGGCGCTCCTGTGGTGAGATTGCATTGACCGCTGTGTTATTGCTCTTTAATTATCAATTACGCAGCCCCCCATCATCCCGGGCGAAGTGGGGGGGTGGAGGCGTATGCGGAGGTGATAATGAATACAGAGCTGCCATTAGGACAGTAACAGGGCTCTCCGTCTGGGGCTGGGGAGCGAGCGTGGAGGAGGCGGAGGAAGAGGGAAGCTGCCTGGTGCGCTAATGAAACAGACTGCAGCTCAAGACAAAAGAAAAGCCACCATCCGTCCCTCTTCTTTTCTCTCTCTCCCTCTCTCCATCCCATCTTATTCCCCTCATCATCTTTTTTTTATGTCTCTCATGTATTTTCTTGCTCACTTTGCATCCCACGCCTTTAGATGTGCTCAGCTGCTGTGACCACCTCTGTAGACATAATATACGCACAAATATTCAAACACACTCACAAGGGACTGCAGTCTAGCAGACAAACAGTGCATGTATTTACTGAGGGGGTCATCTTTGAAGCTGTTGGTTAATCCATTTAAAAGTGTTCCCCTTCTTTCTCTATATATCATTACTCTGAATATTTCACATCCTCTTTTTGGGCATTTCCTTTTTATGGCCATATTTTCCCTGCATGTATTCATATAATTGGATCAAAACAAAAACTAAAATTTAAATGCACACTTGAAATCTTGAAATGTGAAAAAGATGCTTGTGAATAGAATCCATTAATCATTGTTTAATGTGTCACCAGACATTATATTTCCCTCACCTGTTGGTTTATTCCAGGTGCAGTGGGTAGGTGGGCATCCTGTGGATTCCTGAGGGAATTAAAGATGGCTTTTAATGAGACTGAAGCCAGTCAGTTCTTTTTAATGTCTTATTTACAGTTTAATAACAACAACAGTTTTAATGTAACATGAAAGAACAGCGGCTGTAGAAGGTTGAGTTCACTTTATTGTGCTTTCTGCTCCACATAAAGAGCCACATTTCTTGATAAAAGATATAATAAAAACAATTCAGTTACATTTGGAGATTTTCTTCGTAAAAATAAATACCTTCATTTGCATGTTTATATGTTATAAATAAAAGTGTTTGGGTTATCCCACAAGACAAAAAATGATTTTAATGTGTAGCCTCTCAAGGCATGGAGTCAATAAATCACTGTGCCTGCCTGCTGTGCCTATAAAGAGATGCCACATGACATTATGTCAGCAGCGCTCACATGTAAATAGCCTGTTTTATTTGGCTGACATGTAAATGCCATCATAGCAGCTGAATAAAGCACAACGGGACAGACAGTAAGGGCTTTCTCTTTGTCCTTTCGCTGCATGACAGATGAGAGCTGCTCCTAAAATGCAGCAGACAATCACATCCTATTTTTCCCTTTTAGGAGATGAGACACATTAAATGTCTCCTGGAGGGGAAATGTGAAAAATAAACAGAAATAACCGAGGCCTCTACTCCAGCATACCAGTAAATTACTGAATTAGAAAAAAGGCTATAACAGCTATGGGCAAAATGATGGCACATTTTCATGTAGTGGCATATTATCAGTGTGACACCATCCAAGAAGTAATGAGCAGACATGAAGAAGCTCTGCTAAATGTTTGTTTTCACTAACTAAATAGAAATGTGCTATATGAAGTGTGACTGAGAGGCAGCCACATCTACTTTATCACATGTGCTGTCTACCTGACCAGACGCCATGCTGTGCCGTGACAAACGGCTCCACCTGTTGTAAATCTGCTCCGGTTCACTGATACAGTTGCAGATATAGAACTAAACCCTGACCTCTAGTCTGTTAGCCTCATCAATCTAAAGAAAGAAAAAGTGAGTCAGTTGGTTGCTTATATATCCAATATTAATGAATAAAGTAATGTTTAATTTCAATAGCCTGTTTTCACAGTTAGAGGGATCACAGCTCCCACATTAAATAGCTCTAAATGACAAAGACATTCTCCTAACTCAGACTGAGAATAAATGGGCTGTGTGGCTAAACTGGGTTAAGGTGGTTTTACCCTTCAGTATGTATTAACTGAATTAATTCCCAGAGTCAGGCCCTTGAAGCGTACAGTAATTCACGTATCCACAACCACACTTGACTTGGTGGACAAAGCACTGGGTTCAAGTCCATGACTTTACATCTATTCAGATTTTTCAGCTAAATATTTCCTGAAGGGATTAATGCACCTCAGGCTTTATAGAGGCATGTTTGATTGTAGATTGAGGTTTACTCAAGGCTGTAAAAGAAGGAATGATTATTAAATGACATTATCCTTGTGGCCTTAGCTTATAACATATTTAAAGACGACATTTGTCACCATTTCTAAACTCATTTTTTTGCAGCTTTAATACAAATGCACATAATTAGAAATAGAAAAAAAACATTTGCAGTGAAAGGCTCCTGTGAAAGGATTTTGTCAGCATTGCATTTATTTTATAAATGGTTTCTAAAAACTGGTACAAATGTCCTGCATACTAGTCTGAAAATATGTTCTTAAATGTTTCAGACAGTATGCAGGTTCTCTTATTTTTCAGAGGATTTCCATTTTCTTTTCCATTAGCAATTCTTTTTCTGAACATGTCTGAAAAATTGCACATTTTTTATATATATTTCATTTTTTTCAAGCAAATTTTATTCTAGATGTGCTGTAACAAGCCATTTTTATGTAAAGAATAAAGTGTAGCATACAAAGAAGTAGACTGTGTTGGCCTAGAAATATTTGTATAAACATTTCTACATTTAAAATTTAACAATAAGTGAAAATAAAATTATTTGCATCATTGGCAAACTTTGGTCTCGCACAGACTGGGTTTATGTCTGCTCAACACATTTATTAAAGTCGAAGTTAGAGCATAATACATTTCCTGCTGAGTCATTGAGATGTTGCACCATGTGAGGTATCTGTTACACTTTACAGATACCTCACAGCAACTGTGTAGAATTATTTCACTAACTCTGTCACAAAGCAACATTTAGCCTTTTCAGTATCAGAATTGCAGTAAATGTAGAGAAGATTGTCTTATATGTTCTGGCTCATGTTTAACAGGACTAACAGGACTGCACTTTGAGATTAAGAATGGATAAATTACATGTTATTGCAAAGAGCTCTAAGAGGATTTTCAGATTACAAATGACAAAAAAAATACTATAGGAAAAATGAGACATTAATACAGCCCCTCGTGTCATTATTGGCTTCCTAATTTAGCCTGCAAAAATAGAAGTCCACTGGGCTTTCAGTCAGTGTCTTCTCTGAGAGCAGCAGGAGAGGATGCAGCCATGTTAAAGGTCACATGTTTTTATATAAATGGAAACCTTCTTCATGTCCATTTGAATCTCAGCAGGACTGCATTTTTATATTAAACAGTTTAAGAATTTGGAAGAAAATATCAGTTTGTTTTTGTAATAAAAAAGACAAACACAGGTGTGTTTTCCTGTCTGTGGGGAGCACCTGAAGTCTGCAGTGGGAGTTAATTTCTACTCACTGGCCCTTCCCTTCTCTCCTTTGAGACGCCCCAGCCCCAAAAAACAAAAACATACTGTAACCACTAAGACTCCAGTGGGAGTTCAAATTGCAGGGTAAGGAGGGGCAGGCGGTAGTCTGACCACACAGAGGATGTTGGAGCTCATGTCCCAGTGCCACCTAGATCCCCTGCCAAGGCCCAGACAGACAGGCAGACAGACAGATAGGCCAGCCGGGGGGGAGGGGAGGGGCAGGAACAGCGGTGTGTACAGAAAGCTGAGTCTGCCGGCGTCCTGCCAGCCAGAGCCAGCTGTGCGGAGAACAGGAAGCCCACCCTCCCTGTCCCCATCTGTCTGTATCTCCATGTCTCCATCTCTGCCCTGCTGTCTGTATCCCCATTTCTCTTCTATGCTGATTGATTAGCTGTTTACATGTACTACCCCAATCACCCCCCGCCCCCTCCCGCAACATTGCATCGTTGTCTTCTTTCCACTCCAACCTACCTCCCTCCCTTTTTCTATCTATCCACCCCTCCTCTCCTCTCGCTCCTCCTCCTCCTCCTTCCCTCTCACACGGGCAGACAAAAACACCACCACCCCGCAACCACCATCACCACCAGCCCCATCCCCCCCCCCCCCCCCCCCCCCCTTCCTTATCCGAGAAAAATAGACTGGATGCTCATGCTTGCCAAAGTGCCTGCGGAAAGCCTGGCCGGGGCTTTCACAGAGCTCTATGAGCAGTAATAGGCAAGCAGAGGAGGGAAAAAAACACAGCCCAATTTGGTCCATGTGTCTTGTTTCAGGAAATTGCATTTTAAAGGGCAGCAGGTCTTTTTGCACTCAAGCAAAGGGTGAAAAACCTTCACCTACACTCTGTTGTTTGGGAATATCCTGTGTGTCTGTGTACATGTATGTTATTAGATCCTATTTTTTTTTATTTTTTCAAGCATATGAAAGACCCAGCTTTAGACATTTGAAAAGATTAGAATCTCTAGACATTTCTCATAGCGAAGAGGATGTTACAGACACACACTGTTCTGTATCAGCTTATCTCTCCCCTGAAGTCACGCTGTAACACAGATTTATGTTATTTCACAGAGCCTTTTTTGTTTTTGCCAATGCTACTTTTGTCTCGTTTTTTTAGCAGTTGCACTGTCCTGTACTGTTGTTATCGCACGCCGAAGCCCCGTAAGGCAGAGAGATAGAAAAGGAGCAGAAAAGGATGAGGAAAAACAGTTTCGCTTGCAGATAATTGTAACGGAAACAACATCTCTCTCACACCATTGTTTTGCCCCTGCCCCCATTTGGATGTTGCATAAAGACATAATTCCCCTAATGTGAGGTATTTGTAACACTGCCTTTGTTGGCAGCGGGTCGGCTGGCATATAACACCAATCTGAGGGGAGGGTGCCAGCCTCGCCAGCCTCACGCTATCCATCACAAGCATTGATGCCAGGCGGGCTTCAGCACACATGATCCTCCACCCAGGCACAGTCCTGGACTTCTGAGATGGCATCAGGGATGTGTGTGGGTGTGTGTGTTTGTGTGCGTGCATATGTGTGTGTGTAGCTCTGTAGCCCTGTTTGTTAGTCATCTCATTGTCACTATAAACAGCGTTCTTTTTGTCTTCCCACAAGCCACAGTGGTGTGTGTTTTTTACAGGCCAGGAAGTGCTCATTACTGTTGCAACTTAAACCTTCACACAGTCCCTGATTCAAGATCACATTAGACTGTTACATTTTAGTGCGTTCACGTGTTTCTCAGTGAGTCAACAGCAGTAATTCAAGAGTATTTTGCTCCAGTTTTTCTTAACAAACCTTTATCGCCACTGAATTATGTTCACAGCTTGTGTTAAGCTTTCATATGCACCATGTATCAAAAGCTAAACCAATTAATTTCATAGAGCAAAAACCTTAATCACTCTTGTAAAATACAACAAAAGAGCGGATTGTGTCCAATCACAGTGTGAATAAGGCTTAGACCTTTAATTTTAACTGCTTCCATCCTCTGAATGGCTCATTTAAACTAGCACTGAGCTCACTGGCATTGTTCACATTTTTTGGCACCGTCCGTCTGCCGCTTGGTCCATAGAGTTCAGGAAGAGACGGGGTTAAGCCTGAAACACTTTTGTCATTCAGCCGCTCAGCAGCCAAACAATTCCGAGGATTTTGGCTCTTTGTTTCTGCTATCTCTGTTTTCATATCCTGAACGCAGCCAAGAAATAAATAGGAATTAGAGAGAGAGGAAGAGGTTTCAAGACAAGTGAAGAGACAGAGACTCACACAACCATAAAGTAACAATTGCATCATGATGATTGCGTCATTGACAAGTGAGCATGTGCATGCACCCGTCCGTGTATATGTTGCTATTATTTACTGTGCCAACATCAGCTTTACTTTCCCCTCCCTTTATGCCCAGTGCGGTACTGTGTAAAATTTTGGTGATAATTACTAACAGTGAATAATGTTGTATCTGCTAAAAGGGGACTTGATAATTGACTATTATTTGCTCAAGTTAATCAAAACTGAGGGCATTAAGAGATGTATGTGATTCTGCACTTACTGAGTGAATAAGCACATTAATGATCTGATAAATATTAATATTACTACAATGTATGTGATTAAATATACCATACTTTTATTATTATTGTGAAAAGAATGCAGTTGAAATGGCCTCTAGTGGTCGCTGTTTGAAGCAACCAACAGTAGTTGAATGATCTGTGCCAAACTCTGATTGAAAAAAATCTGAGGACTGAGTTTCAAGGCCAATGCGGGAATGGAGAAACTCGTGCCCAAAATAAAGCCTGACCAAGTCGAAGTCAGGTGCAGCAGGGACAAGAACGAAAATACTGTACCACCATATTGAATGGTGCCAAGAAAATGAGATACGGTTGTTTTGAAAGAAAGATGATTGGTTGAAATTGACTTCACTGTGGAGGAGTTGACGCTTTCCCACGGAGGTCAGCAAAATTAGAAGTATAAAAAGAAACTTATCTGAGATCATTGTATCATTTATGCTTAGACGCTGTCTGTGTGTTGTGGTTCCGGGTTCTGTTGTCGACAATAAAACTGCATTCAGCTAGATGACTCCTGGTAATATCTGATTGAATCTTTTGAGACTCCAACATCTTTTGAACAACGAACACTGCCTCTTCCATAAATGCCAGCAGTCAGGAATTCATCTAATTCATAGTATTTCCCATCCCCCTGTCAAAACAGAGCCTTATCCAGCCTCATGCACCTCCTTGTTTACTCTGCTGCTTTATTCTTCCTCCTTGACATACACATGCAGCTCCGACCACAGTCAAGACAAACACAAATCTGTAGGAACATGTTGTACAAAATGTTAATGCCACCTTTTTAATAGCTGAGCTTAAGCTCATTCAGCACGTCTGTCACAGCTGTCCTAAAGATTTTCTTACGTATTTCTAGCTGTAACTGCAATATTGTCTAGGTTTCAAATTAGCCTGTTTAACTATCTTCTGTCCTTTTCATGAAAAACTAAGACCTTTATCTGTATGCTCAAGAGCCAAGAGATATATTTCAGTAGAAGAAAGGTTCATGTGGTGGTTTATAGGTGGAGGTTTAAAATTCCCTGACCCATGAAAGTTCCTCATTGATCTAAAAAGTAGGACTGAGAATTTGACATTTTGCAGATGAAAGTTGGAAAGAGCACCATGAAGAAGAAAAAAATAAATTCTTTTGGAAGCCAAAGGAAAAGATATTTGATTTTATTCGACCAAAGTAAGACAAACGATCAGCTTTTGAAGCCAGAGACATCTCATCTCAGCTTTCAGTTCTGCCTCTTCCCCAAAGGAAATTAACCGATGGATTCCTCCTGACAGACAGCTGTTCCTCCCACAGTGGGTCTTCTTTATAACCTGCACCTCCCCATGACACACACACACACACACACTATTCTGAGTTGCACCCTCCCAGGAGAATAAATCTGCAATCAACTGGGCCTATAAATAGCTGTGGCACACTTCACTGCTGCTGAGGCCCCCCTGCCCTTCCCAAAGAGCTGCTAACACACACTCTCACACACACACACACACTCACAGGCTCTCCACCCTTAATCCAAAGCAGGGCACCCAGCCTTTCTTTGCTACTCTGTTTCCTCTTACTGTCGTTATGCACAAAAAATTCTGTGAGCAAACACATTAGCAGAGGCTAATTAAAGTAATTTGTCCTTCACATATCTGCACATTAGTTCTAATAGCTTTCAGGCAATTAATAGCCTGAACCACCAGCCATATTAGCCATTCCATCTGAATCACTGTGCTTAAACCCTCAAAGAGAGCCACTAACGCTACGCTAGGCTAACGCTAGTTATTGGTAGCCGGGCCTTATCACCTCATTAGTCAGCAGGCTTAATGAGATGTGTTATTTAAGTAGGCTAGATACTGTATCAGGCAGGACCTGTTCCTCTTGAGCCAATACACAACAGTGAGAGGGAGAGAGATTTTTATCATCATTAATCTTACACGTGCATAAACACACTAATGGTTTCACAGTAAAAACAACAGAAATAGATTTTATAATGAACACCTTAAATCAATGTAAATCACAGTCTGAGAGAAATTCATGTTAAAGCAACAAAAACCTCAACGGAGAGACAACGCTGAAGAAATAAAAGTCTTGTTGTTGGAACAGAAATATAGAAACATGAGAATGCAAAAGCCAGACATTTGACTGGTAATTATAGAATATTTTATTTCATATTTCAATGGATTTTATTGAATGGAGGTCATAAATTGTAAACAGTTTTCCAGTCATTCCTTCCAAGCTCCTCTCCACACTCCTAAAAGTCATAAATCTGGGCTTGGTTTAGAGAAATGGTCTGAAAAAGGAACCCCTGGGATGTGTGACACAGCTGTTACACACCGGTCCAGTCCATCCCCATTTGTCCGCTTTAAATCCCTGCAGTGTTTTCCTCAGGGTCACGCAGGAATGCAGGAGCGAGATTTCCACCATTAAGATACATTTCTGGGCTTCAGCAGTTGAACCCTAATAACTTCATTATTGTTTGCATCTCTTATGTTTGAACTCCCCTTTATCATTTGTGTCTTTCATCTTTACTTTTACTTTGAATCACAAAATTGTTTGGTAAAATACATACCTGACAATAAAAACCTAGGTTGTTTAACAACACTGACTGACATTCTGAAGGTATTTCCAGAATCCACAAAGACCCTTTTTATTGTCTGGATGACAAAATATTCTGTCCACTGCACAATAAAAACAATTTTTTTACCCTTTTCACAAGTTGCATCCTCATTAAAAGGTGGATCCAGAAATGCCTCTCCCTGATTTGTACAATGTGAACCCAAATGTATACATTTCATCATCAAATATATATATATAATTTTATATTTTCAAACAAAATAACATATTTGTAGTTTTTCTGTGTGGTTCAAATTGAGTAAAGCTTTGTTAATTCCTAGTTGGAAATACTGTCACAACATTAAAAATGATTTTGTGTGTGCAGCAGGCAAAACATTTTTTTATCCAGATGGTTAAAAAAAAGTCTTTGAAGGTTCTGGAAATACCTCAGAACAGCTTTATGTTTTATTAAATGACCTTCTGAGTTTTTCAAAGAGAAAAAGCATTCTGCGACTCAAATGTAATGGTAATGCATAACAGACTGATTCACTGTTTGGATCTGTTTACTCCAGAGTAATGTTGATCAAACAGTAAAAGTGCTCATAAAGAACCTGTGGTTCAGACACTAAAATGGTCATTAAAAATAAAATAAATGTTTATTTTCTAAAATTGGTCAAAGTCCATAGAGTGAGGTTTGGAAGCCCTGTTTTAACTGTAACTAAAATAAATTGGGGAAAAAAATAATAATAATAATGCACTACTCAGTTTGCCATTACTAGAAGAGAGAGAGAAAACAAACCAAATGCTGAAAACAGCTCAAAAAGGACAGAGTGACTTATTGATAAATGAGGCCTAACATACAGAGATGATTGTTTTTGTCTGCAGGTGCTCTGTGTGAGAAGGTAGACGTGTGTGACATACTGTGTGTGTGTGTGTGTGTGTGGTGTGTGTGTGTGTGTGTGTGTGTGTGTGTGTGTGTGTGTGTGTGTGTGTGTGTGTGTGTGTGTGTGTGTGTGTGTGTGTGTGTGTGTGTGTGTGTGTCTGTGGTTACTGCAGTGGTACCAGACCCCTGACCTTTCCATGTCCTGATAGTGTCCCTAGGGAGAGAGGGATGGAGGGAGAGGCTGAGGCTGAGGAGGGGGGGGGAGTGAAAGGGGAGGCCTTTGTTTTTCAGCTAGAGGCCTTAATGTCACTGCAGCTTTGATGAAGCAAACAAGCTGTTTTTCTGACCCCAGCTTGCAAAATACAATGATGACAGTACCCAAGAGGAAGAACTGAATTATGATGCAGCTTAATATGCTGCATCTGGTTTATTTTCTCACCTTAATGCGACAACACATCAGCGTTGAGTCTCACAGCTTTTTCTTTTGTTCTGCCCTGCAATAATTTTAGAGGACACAAACAGTAAACAAAGCCTGTTTTTCTGTCAGTTAGACGGAGACGTACACATCCTCCAGGAGACAAAAAAAAAAAGCATAATGCATAAAGCACCTACACGATGAAAGCAGTCCAGCGTGTTGATGGCAGATTTAATTGTCTGGGGCAAAGGCGAGCGTAAACTGCATGCCTCACGGACAATAAGTGCTAGTGTTACCAGGCTGCGCAATGTGTTAATGGAGAAGCGGGGAGAGGGGGGTTGAGGGGGTTTTTCTGGTGCTTCCGACCCGTGAATCACATCGCCTCCTCCCCTCCTCTGCCCCATAACACCCCCATCACACGCCCACCATTTGCTCATCCATCACTATCACCTCTCGGTCTCCTCTCCTCTCCCGTCTTCCATCACTCCACCCAGCCAATTTAGTTCATGCTCATTTTTCTCTCTCCTCGGCACAGCACCTCTCTTTTGTCCTCCATCCTAACATCTCTTTCGCTCTTCTCCGTCACCCAATCTTCTCTCCATCAGTGTCTGATTGCAAAATTTGAGCAGTCTGTTGTTGGAAGAGGGTGTTGAATGACGGCTCTAGGTGTCTCTTTTTGGCTTCATTTTCGTCTTTTCTGTTTTTGTGTGTGTGTGTGTGTGTGTGTGTGTAGTTTGTTGTTGGTGTGTTTAAAATGCATGTAAAAACTGAGCACATGTGTATTCATATATACTGCGTGTGTGTGTTTGTGTGTGTGTGTGTGTGTGTGTGTGTGTGTGTGTGCGTGCGTGTGCGTGCGTGCGTGCGTGCGCGCCTGTGTGTATTCTCAGTCTGTAATTAAAACCAATGATGACCAAAAGAACAAAAACTACACCCAGGCTTCACCATCTGTCCCACCGTAAACCTGATACTCCTGAACCACCTCTGTCTCTTTCTTTCTGCGTCTCTACCTCTCCACACTCACACACACTCCCAAATGTTCCACTAATGCTGCCATTGAACCATTTTCCAGGAGTCTCTCTGCCGTAGCATCCAGACTCCAAATTAAAAACCATTAGTTATGACTGCCGTGTACAGCACCTTGGCCTCAGCCTATAATGTTCACGCCATTCCTACGACAAACACACAAACATTATACCCCCTAACCCACACTCTGGCTACCCATCCACACACACACACACACATCTTACCCCCCACCTAAGCCCCCTTTGGTCCCCAGGCTCTCTTTGCCACTCATTAACCCTGTCACGTTTACGGTATGAATTAAATGATTCCAGTGATGCATCCCCACGCACTGAGGGAGGCACATCCAGACCTGCCACCACCCCCCCTTTCTCTCCCAAGGCTGTAGGAACGGCCCGAGGCACCACTGTGCGAGTATGGTGGTTGAAGCTGCCACACTGTTGTTTTTGCATGTGTGTAGTGTATGGTATATATCGACTACGTACTTGTCATAGTCTGGACGGTTGATGTTTTAATGTATGAATGGAGGCAGAGCTATCAGAGAGGTTGGTTTGTGCTCAGAGTTGTGTTATTCAAGAGTCAAGTGTATTTGTCTCAGGTTTCATTCAAAGTCTGACATATGACTCAAAGAGAAGGTGTGAAATGATAAAAAAAAATGATCCAAATGCTGAGTTTTAGTAATAATCCAAAACATTTTAATAGAAATTAATGTATGCTGTATGAATCATGCTTTTATATCCACAGTTAAAAACACATAGATGTTTTCCAGTTAATAATGCTGTGGTACAAAATGCTGTGGTTACCGTAAGCCGTAGCTTAAAAATGGAAGAAAAAATTAAATTGACTACTAAAGAAGAGAGAAACTCAGACATCAGAAATATACTACTAAGAAATACTGTGATAGCCTAATATTTTTTTTAAAAACTTGACAATCTTTCTTTGTTCATTTCTAACAAAAGGCTTGAACACAACAACAAGCGGGCACACTCAAGCTGTTAAAGGTGACCACATCATACCAGCAAGGGAAATTGCTTATCGGCCTTTTCTTTATCAGTATCACATGACTGCAACACACCTGTATAAACCTGCATGGTAGTCTTGTTGGAAAGTTCAAACTTTGCATGTTGGAGGGATAGCTCCAACATGATGTTTAATAATATTTGTCATTAGTCAGAGCAGGAAAATGTAGGGTTTCAGATTAAAAAAGGAAGGTTTTTACCCAAATGTAATAAAAGAAAATTAACTGTAAATATGAAATAAACTGGGCTCTAAAACAGGTCGGTAAAACAGAGCTGAAGTCAAACTACAACAACACCACTGTGTAACTTAACAAACCTGAGCAAACACACATCTGAGGACACATGAGGGGAATATTTATGCTGGCTAGTCAAACCAATTAAACAGACAAGGTGTGGACAAAAAGAAAATAAATAGGAATAACTATACAACAACACTAAACACACTAATAAAGTATGCCAGTTAACAATAAACTACCGCTAACCAGAAAGAAGTGATTTAAGAAATGTATAAATTAAAAAAGACTCTGCTTGGTTTGGCAGTCATGTGGATCAGTCAGCGCTTTCATCTAAAAATTATGTCGAAAAATTCTGATAAACTTAAATGATTAATCAAATTTTGATGGTTTAATTATGAAAATGTAATATAAACCTAAATGAGAGAAGAGATCCCATTAAGTGGTGAGTGGAAAACCGCTAACTAATTGCACTTTTAGTATTTGCTTGTAGGCCACATTTCTGTAATCTTGTGTGATGTTTAGTCTCAGCTGTTGTACATTCATGATTGTTATTTGCACTTCTATCTTTTCAGCAGCTTTTATGGCTTCTCTTCATTTTTTATGTTGTATTCCTTCTGTGCAGTATAACCATTTTGAAGTTGTTTATATGGAAGCCTATTTTTAATCATTCATTTGGAAAGTTACTATTTTGACTTTATATTTCATAATTTTAAGGTACAGTTCCATGTATTTTTTGTTTTTTATCATTCCATATCAATCTATTTTTTCTTCCCCTGGTTGAAATGGGCATCCAGAAATTGACTTGCTGTTTGCCTTTCTTTTTTCTATATTCCTTTAACCATCCAACTCAGGAAGTGAAAATGAGCCTTTAGCTAAACCTGACACATGGATGTTACTTGATGTACACCGCCCCTGATAAATAAAGTAGATCACTGAATGCACTGTAAATATGTAGAGTCAAATATCAGATTACCACTTTAAATGTGTAATGTAAAATAGGTCCTCAGTTAAACATGATATGTGGAGGCCTTTCTATTTCAAACACATCAGCTAATGTCAGCCAAAAAATGCATAACTATTCTTTATAATCATGTAATGTAATCCTGTTTTTATCTTACAGTGTAAGTGAGCTCTTATATAGTAGATTCCTCTTTAAGGCCGTCGATCCTGCATTTGTGCTCAGTTTAAATTTGTTGGTCATTTGGCAAGTACACACAAATATCCTTAAAAAAATATGAAAATAAATGCATCATCTTTTATATTGTTGGCCTTTTTACAACTGAGCCACGATCGACCCAAATAAAAACACCATTCACCTTCATTCTCATTTTGTGTATGTGTAAGTGAAGTCAAACGTGACCCTCTGCCTGCTTAGCAAAGCAGCGCCTTGACACGTGTTCGGGTAATGGCGCTAATACGCTCATAAATCGAAATCAGCCCAGCAGTGTCAAATAAAAAAGAGAGGCTGTGTGTGTGTGTGTGTGTGTGTGTGTGTGTGTGTGTGTGTGTGTGTGTGTGTGTGTGTGTGTGTGTGTGTGTGTGTGTGTGTGTGTGTGTGTGTGTGTGTGTGTGTGTGTGTGTGTGTGTGTATATAAGGTCTCAGGCTGCCAACAGTCCCATGAAGCTTATCAGCTGAATCATCCTGTCCTGATGCTGTTTATGACTTTAAGCTAACATACACCTACTTGATTACTCTCTGATAAGATACCTGTGTGTGTGTGTGTGTGTGTGTGTGTGTGTGTGTGTGTGTGTGTGTGTGTGTGTGTGTGTGTGTGTGTGTGTGTGTGTGCGCGCGGGTGCGTGCGTGTGTGTGCGCGTGTGTGTGTGCTTGTACGTGCGTGTGCATAGGTGTGTGCTTATGAAGGACGTGTCAACTACACCCATTGAGACAGCTCAGTGCTGTTAACCTGTGTGTCCTCCTCATTACGGCCTGTATCCGTGTTGCTATGGACGATATGAGAGGAGGGAGATAAAGCAGTAGGAGGGATTTGCATGTTAAAGCCCCCTTCTCTCTCCCTCTCCCTTTTCATACTGAAAGAAGAGTGGCTCCCTGTGCACACACACTCACAAACACACACCATATCCCACTCTTTACAGGGCTTGAATGCATAATCACACTCTTTTGGAGCAAAGCAGACCTGAAGTCCAAGTACATGAAGCACTAGTTTGAAACAAATGGTTGAAAGCCTGCAGGGCGAGGTGGAAATAGAGAGTGAGAGCAGAGGGGAGACACTTGAAAGGGGGAATTTCTGGAGGTGGATGAGAACCATCGATATCCTTTCAGGAATTTAACAAAAACCCCATCATTTTCAGATTTATGGCCACATATTCTCAAAATTGTATCATTTTTGTCACATAGGCCTCTGTTCAAACCTTAGGTTTGCTTTACTTAGATCATATTTATCCCTCAAGTAAATTTAAAAAAAGCAACTCATCTGAGTTTTTTGTGTTGTGGTCAAAAAAAGTTTGGTGTGGTATATTTGATTAAAATGGTTCACAATGCTTCACAACATTTTCTTTGTTAGTGATCAGACCAATCATTTCACAGTGAGGTGTTGACTGATTGGCTGGTGCTCATAGTTGAAGTGAATCCTCCTGTTATCTTCACATTTACTATTATCTTTTATCCTTTGGGTCAATTTGACACCAGCAATTCAAACCGCCAAAAAAATAATTATAATTAAAATCATTACCCAAATTAAGGTGTCAGGTAATTTCAATGGTTTCATATTATTTCTAAGTACAGATATTTGTTATTTACAACATTTGGAAAGAAAAGACCTATAAAATGTAAATTTGGGCATTAGGGATTTTTCTATGTTACTGTAAGTGCTATGTATTCAAAACAAATTTACATAGTCACCAAAATGAGTTTGACAGGATACAAAAAGCATAGAATATGAACAGCATATCATTATTCCAACAGGCCACCAGAAGGTACAGTCTAGCCTTTTGTCTACACTACTGCACGTGGTGAGCAGAATGTGTGTGTGCTCCTTGCAGATGTATTTCTTGCATTTCACAGAGGTGTTGCTGGTCTTGGAGGCCTTTCTGTTGGGACAGACCTGGCACCTTCCACATTTCCTGCCTGCAGTTTGATCCACAAGAGGAGTTAGGCTGTGTGTCTCCATTTGGAACAGTTACAGCAGCTGTTGATGCTCTTGGAAGGCACTGTCCTCTCTTGATATGAGGTTTCACCAGCACGTTACCCAGCTGCTCTAGGAGAATCCTCCTTCGGCTCAGTTTTTTTCTGTTCCAGTCCTTGTTTATTTATCTCCATATTACAAAAACATTGTAGATGCTCACATCTATGATGTTGAAGAAAATGACAAGGGGTCAAGGAACAGTCATGTGATGGCAGCCATATGTGGCTGTAACTTTGTCAAGGTTATCAACACCTCCCTTTGTCTTGTTGTGGCCCAAGGCAATTTGTGGTTTTCTGTATTCTCTGGTGCTCAGGACAACATCTTTGTGCATGGTGCTCATCAGCAGCACATTTTACCCATTTCTGGGGGCAATAAGAGACTGCAGTGGCTCTGTCAGTGAAGGCAAACATTGAAGTTACCTTCTTGTTCTTCATCACATGAGGCTCAGAGGGAAGTTCTGACTTGTTTTTTGTCACTGTCCCCAACATTGTAACCTTTCTTTTCACCAGTTCCTCACCCAGAGCATACAATGTGAAAAAATGACCACATGTAATGTTATAAACATTCAGTCTTTCAGACATGTGTAGTACCCCCTTGTGATTTTTTTAGGTGCTTACCCAGGGGATTTACTGTGAATCACATGCTGCCCATAGTTTGCTACAGTATTTGGCCGATTTGCTTTGTATGAATTGTCTGAAGGGACAGTGCCCACGAAATGCAACCAGACATTCATTTCATCATCCAGACATTCCACAGTCATGTGGGGGCCTGGAAAGGGTTATCGCTAAACCCGCTTGTCCCATGCGTCCCATATTGCTGCAAGTTTGTCACGCTCTGATTGGCCCTGCCTTGTTTCTCGGTCATCAAAGCGTATGACATGGGAGAAAACATGGAATGTCTTTAGAGACACGGTGGCCGTAAATATTGCCCCAATGTCAACATTCCAAAGGCTCGCTGTTGCTTCGCCTTTTGGCTTGTACACGGCTGCTAAAATGAGCAACCCATTGTAGGCCTGCAAGTGGGTCACATCCAAGTCTTTCTAACTGTTCCCAAACATGTGCCTCTCATCTAAGTTCGTGAACTTAAGTATATCCTTTTCGATTGATGTTGTTACAAAGAACTCAAATGCTGATTTTATGTCTTGGACATTGCTGACAGTGTATCCTCACATGTGCAGTAGATCGGCAATCTAAGGGAAGATTTATAGATGGTTGTGACTACATGGACAACAAATTGGGAGTGTCTGCAGGGCCTACGCATTCACCCTCCAATGACACAATTTACTTCAGACACATTCTTCTCTATTTAATTTTCACTGTCAAAGACCTGTGAGAAAACCCTATTGGCAGAAAACCTTTGCTTAGTGGTCATTTTCAGTTGAGATAGAGCATAAAGAGAGAGTACACAGAGCACCAAGAGGTTTAGAAGGCTGCTGTGCAAGCTTTTATATGTTTGCTCTTCCCTTATGTTGTGTGAACAATCAATATCTTCATAACGACCATATTTTAACGCCCCCACGGTGCGGGATATATCAAACTTCTCTTGGGAATTCCTAGATAAGCTCCTGCGGCTGCTATATTCACTCCTGTCCTCTGTCAGCAGAGTGATAGTTCATTTGGGGTCAAACGATGCAGCTCATCAGCAGTCTGAGCTAACCAAAACTGATTTTAATGTTTTTAACTGTATAAGTAATTGTGGAATGTCTGTCTACATTTCTGGTACTATCCCCAAACTAGCCCATGTAGCAGAATCCTCAGCCTCGATACCTGGCGTCAGTCCACCTGCACAGCTCACAATATATGTTTTATTGACAATTTGAATCTATTTTGGGATCGTTTCTCCCACGGAGTCCACCTAAACAAATATCCGCTAACATACAGCATGCAGTGCAGTCCTCTCCACATAACTTACTGTCTACACTCCGCAACCCCCCTTTTTTTAGTCTTTTAATTTTATTCAACATATGTGTGATCCCACATGCATTAGGGGTCGTACCCTGGACTTGGTTTTTACGCTTGGTTTAAACTTTGATTGTATTTGCTCTGCTGAGCTGCACGTTACCGACCATGAGTGTCTTATGTTCAGCTTGTCTCTCAGTTTAGATTTTCTGCCCAGCAAATATGTAAAGTGCTCTTGCATCTTGCATTGCCTCTGAGCTGAGAAATGTTCTGCAGCTTTTGACCTAAGCTCAGTGTTTTCTTCTCACACTGACATGACTTGTCTGGTCCACTCTTTTAACACACATTGCTCCACCATTTTGGATAAAATGGCTCCTAGCAAAATTTGATTTATTCCCTTCATGGTTAACAACATGGTTAAAGATGGGAGGGCCTCTCATTTTGCTAACCTAAACACCACCAGTAAACAGAGCACTAATGTCCTGTTTAACACCATCAGAAACATGGTCACTCCTGCGCCTCCTGATGTGCCTGTTCGAGACAGAGGGACAGACAGGGTGGAGCTTTTCCTCAAAGCGGGAAAATGTCTAAATTAACAAACAGTCAAATGTTCAGCAGGGATTTATTTAGACTTCTACAGACTAATTCACTTTAGTTTTAGTCAGACTCTGGATGGAATTATTTTTAAATACAAGGACGTATTCCTTCATGTAATGATCTCTCCTGTCATCCAACCACTCTATGCTGTACTTTCTTTACTATGATTATTTCTCCATTTTATCACACAGGGTAAATGAGAGGCCCAAGTTTACTCTAAGGGGTGGTTTAGCAGTATGGTCTAGTCCTCAAGTAAAATTGCCCTTTTAAGTCTTGCCGAGCAAAAGTCACCTTCTGAGTTGTGTATTAAAATAGTCCTTGATTTGAAATTATGTAGGTTAAAATGGTCTGCCTTTGTAGTTCTGATTATTCATTCCTGTATAAGATTACTGTGTAACTACATCAATTAGTGGTGCCTTTGAGAAAAGCTACAACAAGAACCAGTGGGTAAAATCTTGGGATTGGAATTAGATAGTTGTAGTTTGTACTTTGTTAGTTTAATGTTGTTCAGTCAGATTTAATTATCCAAATCATATTGTAATGTGTTGTAAAGCTATTTCATTAACATACAATGTTTGTCCTTGTTTAACATTGAAGAAGGCCTAGTAGCCTGCAACCTATTACCATTTTAGGCTACATAATTTAATTATAAATATAATTGTAAATATGAAATAGCCATTATTCCAATAATCGCTTCCTGTCCTGATCCACTCACTTATAAACTGATGCATTCTCGGTTTTTATAGCACCTTCAATCTAACCCTTCTAGACTAGCATAATGACTTAATCCAAGAGGTTAGGTGGTGTAGAAATGCATAAAATTTGTTTTAAATTACTTTTTTTCTGGGGGAGAACATAAACATTACCAGGCACCGATGAAGACTAGCATCACTTCTTCCTATACTTCCCTTTTATGCTAATCAAATTCAAACATAAGTTTTGGTTTCATTGGCTTTCATACTTTCCTTGCAAGACCGTATTGATCTGGTGGGCAGTACGAAACCTTCCTCAAGCCGTGTAGATAAATTAACAACTTCCATGCTTAAAAATTTATTATTGGTCCATAGTCTCCAGTATGAGTAGCTCCCTGTAATCTGTTGTTCAGCCTCTCCTGAACAAAAAACAACCTTGATCCATCCCTTCCCAAAAAATGACCAGCCTATATCTCATCTGCCTTTTATTTCAAAATGTTTCGATGAAGTTGTTGTCAAACAGCAAATTGCTTTCCTGACTGCACACAACATTTTAGATACATTCCAATCTGGTTCCCATCTGAAGCTTTCCCCTGAAACAGCTCTTCTCAGTATCTCCAATGACATAATGATATCTTCTGATGTGGGTTGAAAGTTCTGTTTTGGTGCTTCTGGATCTTGGCGCAGCTTTTGATACCGTAGATCACAGCATCGTGACTGAAAGGTTTTGGCAGTGGGTGGTTGTCTCTGGGAGCGCTCTGGAGTGATTCTCCTCACATCTCTTGGATTGGAGGTTTTCTGTTTCACTTGGTCCTTACATGTCTGAAACTGCTACTTTTTCCTGTGGTGTGCCCCAGGGTTCCGTCTTGGGTCCTATATTATTTCCCTTAAGTCATATTCTCAGCAAATTTAATGGTATTTCATATCACTGTTACTCTGATGATATTCAGCTCATTTAAGCCTGATCTGTTTTGTACAATTGTCTGACTGTCATAAAAGACTAGATGGCTAACAACTTTTTACAGCTAAACAAAAAGAAAACTGAGGTCCTTATTGCTTTACATTACATGCATCTTCTTTACTGGCTTCCCATCAATTTTTAGATTAATTTGAAGGTTCGTGTTTGCACATATATGGATAAGAATTTTACTTTTGTGAAGCACTTGTGATTTTGTTCTGTGTTCTGGAGCCAGTGTTTGGTATGTCTGTTCTGGGCTACTGTAGAAACATGGTGCAACATGGCGGGCTCCACGGAAGAGGACCTGCTTCCTATGTAGATATGAAAGGCTCATTCGAAGGTAACAAAAACACAACACATTTTAGTTTCAGGTGATTATGAACTGATTAAAACATACTTACAAATCTTATATTATATTTTTGCCAAGTCTGTTCCATTAGATGCCACTTATTTCTACGCACTGCACCTTTAAGACTGAAGAACTTGATCAAATATCTGAAAAGGCATCCCTCAAAAAACAAGAGAGGGAAATTTTATAACAGAACAGCTGTTGCACTGGTGTTTGTTTACCATGTTGGCAACAAGACAACCACTTATCTGTGGTCAACTGAACTCAAGTGGAGTTAAACTTAAAGCTTTAGTCTGTCGGCTGTCTGAAAATGTAAAAAATAAATGTTGCAAATTTGACACTTCAAAATAAGACACATGGGGAAAGCTGGATGTTATGAGAGCTGTAAGGAGTGTGTTTTAGGGTTAAAACAATGAAGTATTTTACACTGATATGACTGATCTGAACTGTCTCATGCAGTACCCAGAGTGGGTTAAAAAATGTGAGGAGGTTTGCTTTGTGTGTGTGTGTGTGTGTGTGTGTGTGTGTGTGTGTGTGTGTGTGTGTGTGTGTGTGTGCGTGTGCGTGTGCGCGTGCGTGCGTGTGTATGCGCTGTCTGCATGTGACTGTGTGTCTGCCTGTTTACTTTATGCAACAGCCTTTGGCAACTCACTCTCCTCCAAAGCTCTCCTCCAAACTTTAATTAACTACAACCACACACACAGAGAGACAGACACTCACATACAGCTGCACACAAACACACACAGACTTATGCACAGACACAGAGAAACACACAAACATACACAGCACCCCAGAGAGTTCAGGGGAGCAAAGGGAACCAGGGAAGGAAAACAAAAATATTTCTCTGACTGAAAAGGGGAACCTGCTTCCAGTAAAAGGAAAGAAGAGTGTTAAAGATTGTGTATAAGTTAGTGTGTGTGTGTAAGTTAGATAGTGTGTGTGTGTGTGTGTGTGTGTAAGACGTAGATGATGCGGTGACTCACCACCCTTCTGAGTCATCACTAACGATGGATGGATGGATGAAATAAGAAGGGGAAGAAAGAAATGTGATTTAGGAAAGAATAGCAGAGTCAAACATGGCTCCCTTCACACATCAGTGTTGTTTCAGAAAACAGTGAAGTGTGTGAGTGCACATGTGATCCTGCACTGACAGCAGTATGAAGGGTGTGTTTATGTGTCTGAGTGTGATTTCCCACCGAGTGTGTTTGTTTGCGTTGTGCTACAGTGAGTAGGAGGACTGACCTTCAACCAGATGTTTCTTCAGTCTCAGCGTCACAGTCGTGTGTTTACGTAAAGTACAAAAGTCAGCTGCATTCACGGCTCATTTTGTTAGCTGATTAAACCCAGAAAATAAACATGGACGTGAACATTTCAGAGCTTAAGACATTCAGATTTGACTCTCCTTCTGATAGCGTTTGAGACGTTGATTTGAATAGCACTGCATACTGAGTAAGCATCCCCTCCCTCAGAATTCATTGTGGATCTACGCCACTGGCTGCCATAGTTTTGTCTCTGCTTTTGACAATTCTGTTAACATGCAAGGTGTCCAAGATTAGAGCAAGTTGTCCTGTTGTTGGCTGCGAGGGCCTACTTAAATGCCTTCACATATCCCAAGCATTTGGGGATGGAAGGAAGAGACGTTAAAATGTATGTTTGATGAAACAGTCAGCAAAACCCTCTAACATGTGTGCTTCATGTCAGATAACCCGTCTGAGCCGCTCTTTAGCAGTGAGGTGAGGAAGTTAACCAGATCCACCAAACCAACCAGTTTTCTTTTGCAAAACAAAAAATACAGTTTGAAAAACAAAAGAACAGATTTCCCTTTTGTGTTTTTGTCAGTTTGTTTTTGAACTAGGTGAAGAAGATACTGCATTTAAAAACAGGCTTGTACAAGCCACACAAAGGTGAGATACATACTTTATCGGACTTGTTTCCAGACAATATGTTTTACTTTTCTAAGACAAAAACTGGTTTGGCAAATGTTTGTCTGGTTAACCGCCCCACCTCCATTAGAGAGAAGCACACAGATGCTTTTCCATGTGAATGATTTTTTTAATATATCTATTTATATGTTTTTCAATGCTTTGTAATGCTTCATGATGACTGTGGTGAAGACCACCAGCCAATATGCATTGTGTTTGTAAGTAGTAAAATGAGCAAAATTACCAAGTGCTGCTGGACTTCTGGACCTCTATAGAATATTTCTCTTCTTCATGCAGCAGAATCTCTGATCACAGTTAGTGTTCTAACATCCTGACTAGGAAAATGTGCTAATTAGGTTTGTTAGTAATTCTTTAGCAAATAGTAACTCTGTAAACAACACATTTATGTTTCTCAGTCGTACTTTATTAAAGTGTAGCCTACTGGTTAAGACGCATACCAAATAACCACAACATCTGACTTTGGTTGCATGTCATACCCCTCTCTCTCTCTCTCCACACCTGTTTCCTGTCTCTCAGCACATTCAGATATCTAATGAAGGCAAAATGCAACAAAAAAAAAGGACATAGAAAAGCTTTTGTACAGTTCCAGTATTTTAAAAAGATATTATACAAATATCCTGAAGCTTTGGCAAACATAAATGTAGAAACAGCTATCTGACAAGTAAAAACATATCAAATGAAAAGATCCTGTGAAACAATGTGTATTTTGAAACATTTACAAGTCGAATCCTAAAATATAAATATGAACCTGGAAATGTGCATAATATGTGACTTTTTAAGCCACACCAATAAATATTAGTGCAGCATCAATAACAAATGACTGTGAAGTGAACCATCCGTTCTCACTTTCCTTTCAGGAATTAGGAAAAAAACAATCATTTTGAGATTTATGGCCACACATTCTCAAAATTGCATCATTACTTTCACTGAGGCCTCTGTTAAAAGCTTCAAGCTGGTTTTACTCAGAGAATACGCAGGCCCTAAAGTCAAAACATGCAAATTATCAGACTTGCAGTTTTTTGTATGTTCAAAATTGCGATAACACCACGTGACGGCCTTTTGTAGAGATTTATGTTGAGGGTAAGAGGTCTCAGCATGTCTGTGATATAAGGGTGTTTTGTGTGGTATATTTGATTAAAATGGTTTACACATTATGATTACTCCAAACATTTTTGAGGTTTGTGGTCAAACCGATCGCTTCTTGAAGGAGTGTTGGCTGATTGTCTGGTGTTCATGGTTAAAGTGATTTAATTCTGGCAAACAAGGCTCTTTTAACTTTCTTATGTTTTTCCAAAAGAGTGGATAGTTAGATAGTTTCAGAGTGGAATTTCCATGGTGGAAAATGTTAAGGCTCACATTTCTGAATAGCCATCTCTCACAAGAAACAACAGAACAGACATTGTGCTAGTGTTTACCTTGGTGTCACTAATCCCATTAACAATGACTCATGACAGTGTGACAGTGATGATGAGTCAGCATGAACGACACCAGGATCTTAAAAGTGAAGCAGCTAAATGAAATTCAGACATTGTTCATTTTATTCATCTTAATGTCTGTTTGCGAACACATTCAGCAGAACCCTAACCTTAACCCTCACCCTAAGCCTTTACAATGTAGTTTTTTTAGTTTGTTGTATCAATGAATGTAGCAGAAAATAAGAGAATTAAAGTGTTTTTTTCCACTGACTAATAAACTTGTTTCCAGTTTATAGGAATAGTGGAAACTTCATAGTTCTGTTATGACTCATTTAATGAGTCAGAAAAAATGAATCTGATCGCCCGACATCATCTGCCCTCATATGCAGCCAAATGTGTCAAAACCAAAGTTTCCACAGGTGATATATTACATTGAAACATATTTCACATGGAAATGTCTAAAAATCAGACCTGCTTATATATGAATTTAACATGTATGAGATTGTGTTTCATATGTGATATTACATGTTAAATATCTAAAATTCACATGTGAAAATGTCTAGAAACCACATTATGCAATTTATTGTCAAATGAGTTTCTCATCTGATTGATTCAAAAGACCATTTTCATATGTGAAAATGTGAATTCCATGCAGGATGAATGCATGGTGCAAAATTCTTCTTTCTTTTTTTTACCCATGAGCCAAATGACTAGTGAATGTTTTTTTAGCAGCCATTCAATAGATTGGAGATATTGGAATAGATTGGACTATTGGAGGTTTTTTTTAGCTGGTGAATGAAACAACTCTACCAGTCATTTGCATATTTTACCAACATTTGACTGGTGCCTGGTGCTAATCTTGAGCCCTGCTGTAGTATATAAAAGTATTTAAATTAAAATGAATGAAATAAATGTTTTATTTCTATTTTTATAAGGATTACAATACAATACAATACAATACAATATACTTTATTGTCCCGCTTAGGGAAATTTGTTTTGGACTCAGCAACTGCGCCATAAATGCCTTGACAGCCACAATGACAACAGACAAAACATCACCAGCCATACCATCCCAACAACAATTACATAACAGTATTGCACATATCCCATAACATTGCACACAACACATACATACACCAATGGTGTATGTATATTCTACATTACTGTAGAATGACTGTAGAATGTACCACATTAAGGTTTATTTGGGCGTAAGAAATGCTGCTCTGTCGTGGAGAGCCCTGCCCCCTTTCCTCCTGTCACCTGATCCCCACCATTTTTACACCTCCAACCAACACAGCGCCATCAGCAGAGTTGTTCACTACATCAGGATGAGGCGTGGTGCAGCTTTGTGGGCAGCTGATAAAACTTTTATCACAGCGGATTGATTAAGATAAGCATCCGCTGCACAGGACGTTTATATAACAGTCGATGTTGACTCACTGTGGACTCCAACCAGCAGAGTCATCTGGCTCCAGCTCTGTGGATGATGAGTTGGTCCAGAGAGAGAAGTAAACAAAGCCGAAAGGAAGGAGGGAGGGAGGGATGACACATGTGAATCACACACACGGACATGCACACACACACACACACACACACACACTAAAACACACACCTGTCCAATGTTTTCCCCAGCTGTGAGTACAGTCTGTTTCTCCCAAGGACTCTCACAGAAAGACGTTGAACGCCACTTACACTCCGCTCCACCTCCCCCTTCACACACACACACACAGTCGTACGCACACACGGACACACTTTTCTCTGTGGTTTAGAGATGTCACGTCTGGCTGAGTTTGAAGTGTATCTAAGGGCCTATGATTATTATTGTCCGCTACACACACACACACAAACACAAACACGGTCACACAGGCACAAACACAAAACATACACTCTTCTCTGGAGAGCCTCGGTCGATCCGGGGATTCTGTATGAAGGCTGCAGTTGATGACTCTGCTCGTTGCACTTTAACGTTGCCTCTGTTCAGTTTGATGCGGACCTGTGCTTACTGTCTGAACGCTCCACTGATCGTTCTACCTGCTAAACACGACACACACACACAGACACACACAGCGAGCTCTGTGAGACACATGAGACAAGGAATAGACTAAACAACACAAGCCGCTATAACGCTTTCTTGTTATACAAAGATTTTGTTGTTATTTTTGTCATAGTTTAACCTTAATTTTTTTATACTGTCACTCTCACCTTTTATCTTAAATTTTCACATTTAATTCTGCTAATCTTTTGCACATATTATAACCTTACATCTACTCCGTCGTCAGTTCTGAAGATTACGTGGTGCTATCAAATAGATGATTATATCTAACATTTGTTTTCATGGTTTCCTCCTCTACATCTGTGTGAGGAAACCCATGCAGCATTTAAAGTAATCTCACTGCCGAAAGCTCAGACAGTTTTTAAATTATTTGTTCATTTAGTTACACTTGAGGCCTTGTTTCACCTGTAAATTTCACCCGCATTGAAAGAAAAATATACATGTAGCCAATAGTGATTTTTATCTGCAGCACAGATTATTCAGTCCCTGAACACTAACTAACTCAATGGACCAGGTTATGTTAGAAAATAATTAGTTTCTATGACAACATGGAAAGGCAAAAGTGTAACTGTTTAAACAGTTCAAACCCTGAAGAACACTCTTTATATAACAGGCTTACATTAACGTAGGTATCAGTGCTTGCACCATTCAAAGAGAGTGTATTAGTTTCATAACAGGAAGCTACTGAGAGTTCAGCCTTGTTCCAGTTATTTATGTGCATCGTTTTGGGTTTTGTTTTTGCATTTTTTTATCAGTACATCGCGGTTAAAGTTATCAGAGAGTGTGTTGAAGATTGTGTTTCAGTGGAGGTGAAATGCTCTGAGGGGAAATGCATGTCCTCAAACAGTGTCACATAATGAGGACAGTTAGGTCACATCTTCCCTTAAGTGGTCATTATGGGACAAGCGACATTCAGTCATGTAGTATGTTGTTCAGTACGTGTGTGTGTGTGTGTGTGTGTGTGTGTGTGTGTGTGTGTGTGTGTGTGTGTGTGTGTGTGTGTGTGTGTGTGTGTGCGTGCGTGCGTGCGTGCGTGCGTGCGTGCGTGCGTGCGTGCGTGCGTGCGTGTGTGTGTGTGTGTGTGTGCGTGCGTGCGTGTGACTGTCTGTGTACTTACTGACACTGGATCAGTAAGGGGAAACATTGACACAATTTGTCCATTCAGCTTTGTGTGCGTGTGTGTGTGTGTGTGTGTGTGTGTGTGTGCGTGTGTGTGTGTGCGCGCGTGTGCGTGTGTGTGTGCAGTCGTTACAAAAGTGCTATTGGCAGGAATGATGCAACACCTGCTGATGGCGACTTGTGTGCCGTGCCACTCACTAGAGGATGTAGGAATATATTTTTACAAGCTCTCCGTTACAATTTCCTGCCTGCTGACGGGTTTCTAGGCAATGGCACACACAGTGGAGAAAATCAAGCCACATTCCAACAATAACACCACCACTGAAAAACAATATGTAAGGATTTCATGCATATAGATGTATTTGCACCATTTCAGCTGCTGGAGTTGTGTTTTTACAGGCAAAGCCAGCAGCTGTCGAGCAGTCCAAAGCTTAAAAGAAGTTCAGTTTAAAATAACACTAAACAGAAAAAACAGCAATTAGTCACATTTGATAAGCTAGTACCCGTGAATGTTTGGATCTTTTGCTTGGTAAATTGATTATTATAAAATATAAATTGATAAATTATAAATCACTAATCAAAATTGTTGCACATTTTCTGTTAAATGGATTAATAAAACCATAAATATATCTTTAAAGAAATGTGTTGAATTTGGTTTCTTGAGGATGACAGGATATAGAGCAGGCCTCATTAGGGGCCCACAGCTAATTAATGCCCCAGGGCCCCAAGTGGGTTAATCCAGCTATGTGCAACTGTTAAAGAATAATTAAACATTTTGGGAAATGCTTTCTTTGTGAGGGTGAAGAAAAAGAGCAGATATCTCATATATTTGTGTGAAGTGCAGAGCAGGACCCTGGACATGTTAGCTTAGTTTAGCATTCATATTGGAAGCAGAGGGACAAACAGCTAGCTGGCTCTATCAAAAGTTCAAAAATGATCAAACATTATGTTTATGATGGTGGAGCGAAATACTTGCTGTATTTCTTTCTTTGGACAAAGCCAGACTATTTGTTTGACCCTGCCTCTGGTCTTTATGTGAAGCTGGGCCAGCCAGGTCCTGGCTCCAGTTCTGTACCACATAATAAAGTACGAATATTTCCCTAAATGTCAAACTCTTTCTTTTAAGCAAAGCCATGCCAACAAACTGCTTTGATCCATCTGAAGTGGATGTTCTTCCTGTTTCATTTTCATGAGGTTTTATGATAAATGCTCTCAGCACAAATTAATAATGCCAAAGACAGATGAATATTTAGCTTTCTTGGCATTTTGTTACTGTAATGTGGACTTAAAGTACACAAATATGGGATGGATCTTGAGCTTGTGTATTTAAAAAGTCAGTGTAACAAATTAGCCCTCATCAACCTTCTTTTTCTTTTTTTTTTGTCTCGAACATCACACTGGCTGTTTACTGAAAATACTTGCAGCAGTTGTACATATGTGAAAAAATAAGTATTTAATTGACAGTGAGGGGTGCCAAAGAAGAAGTGACTGTAAAATAACAAAAATATGCAGCGACCCTGCAGACAGCTGTTAAGGACATAAAGAATCCTCAAGGGCTTTATGTGTGTGTTTGTGTGTCTAGGGGATAACCTGCTGGGATCGAGCAGCAGTGACACCCTGATGTATTGCCAGGCCTTGAGCGTGACCGTAAGGAGAGACCTGTGTGTATGAGAGAAAGTCTGTGTGTGTGTGTGTGTGTGTGTGTGTGTGTGTGTGTGTGTGTGTGTGTGTGTGTGTGTGTGTGTGTGTGTGTGTGTGTGTGTGTGTGTGTGTGTGTGTGTGTGTGTGTGTGTGTGTGCGTGTATGTTGGCAAGGTTTGGGAGGTGCAGTTGCATAAAGTTGAAAATAATCAAGAAAACTGAAGGAGATGAGAACAACAGAGATCAGTGGAATGTATTTAGATTGGCAGTTAACATACGGCACTAAATCTTATCTGTAAACGGTAACACCGCAGATATGTGTGTGTGAGCATGAGCAGCTGTGCATGTGTGTGTGTGTGCGTGTGTGTGCGTGCGTGCGTGTGTGTGTGTTTGCAGATGTGGGTGGAGGTTATCAGCTATCCAGAGTTTTACTGCCTGTGTTAAAGCGCTTCCATCAGAAAAATGTTTTGATCCATTGCCACACATGGTTAAGCATTCACCACCTGACTCTGCTTCGTTTCACACAGCAGCCTGAGGGAAAAAGACAGAGAGAGGCGGCTCTAGAGAAAGTCCAACTTGTGGAAAAAGAGGTGTTGAACTGGTCAGGCGTGCCTGCCCTTACCTCCCCACTCGCTTTTACCTGCCCCCAGAGCTCCCTAAAGCAAGTTTACAGGAACATTGTGTTTTTCCTAAAGTTTTTTTTTCTTTTTTTTTTTTACGTGAGAGGTTTGCTTTCTTTCCACTTCCCTACTGTCTCTCTTTCTTTCTTTCTCTCTTGTTTTTTTACTCATTCTCCAGCTTAATGTGTCTCTCTCTCTCTCTCTTTCTCTCAGTATATCCACACTCCTGCAGCAATGGGAAATCCTTCAAAATCTATAATTCACGCTTCACTGCTCCTCTCCCTCCCTCGTCTCCCACCATTTCTCCCTCTGCAGGCCTCTGTGTGTGTGTGTGTGTGTGTGTGTGTGTGTGTGTGTGTGTGTGTGTGTGTGTGTGTGTGTGTTTGAACTGGAGAGAGAGGGAGAGAGAGAGAGAGACCTGAATACAGATGCAGATTCCTTGTGGAAAAATACTAACAAACATATGGTTCTGCCTTTACACATACACACAGTGTCGCACACTCCTCCGCACACATTACACTTATTTACATGCACGCACACACACACTATGCACTACACTATTATGCAAATAGTTGCTCATTTTAATGATTCTTAATGCAAAGTCTTTTAATAATACTGTATGCAAATTAAAGAGATATTTCCACTGACTCATTCTGCACATTAGAAATAGTAGTATATGAAAGAGAAATCCATGGCACACAAATTAAAATGCATGTAAAGTAAGGCCTGGTGTAGTCAAACCCACAGGGCGAGTAGGTCATCGGGAATAAATTCAGCACACTGGAAAATTCACACCAAAGCTGCTTCAAAGTTGGAGATTTGCCAGCATGTATGTTTTCATGTAATGCAGAGTACAGGCAAATTTTCTATTTAAATTCTTTTTTATTGTATGTATGAAAAATGAAGTTCCAGATGATAGCAGAATTTATTAGTGTTATTTCAAAATAGGACACTGACAGAATAATTCACTTATGATAATAAATCCCACTTTTGAATTTAGGTTACAAGCTGTCTTAATCCTTTTTACTCATAACATATTAACACAGGCCTGTTTCAAAGCACACATTTTGACTCATAGTAGGAAAGGCAAAGGTGTTAATAACCAATAACATTACTGGAATCTGTCTGTTTGGTTTCTGTATTGTGTGGTGATTCACCAGTATCCCTCACTTGAATGGAACTGAGCTGTCTTTAATATTATCAGTTCCACCTGTGATTGAAGTCAAAATATCTGCTGTGAAAAAAGGCTATTGTAGTGATGTTGCTCCGTTCCCAGATTTCAGATATTACACATACTGAGCTCCAGATATAAAACAGAAGTTAAGACTGAAAGTTCAATCTTTACCTTAGAAACAGCAGTTGATAAAAAACAGCAACATACACTTGCATTACACTATCCTTATCAGCAGAAAGAGGTTGCCTAGTTGCCATGGAATTATAGATGTTCATTTCTCCTTTTTTTTTTCTAAGCCAACATGGATTTCACATCCATGTTGGCTTAAAAGTTTAGATCCGTCTGCTAAAGAAGGGTGTGTATTATGATCAAAAGCACCAGCCACTGAGAGGACTTTGTGGTGAGATTATATTTTTCAAAAACCCAAATCGTAATTGAGCAGAATTATCCTTCAAGAACAGTCAACCTCAAAGTCAAAGATGGAAATAATCAACACTTCCACTCTCCGTCCTTCCATAAATATAAGGTAGCGAGTATTCGCTCTTTTCGCGTTTCATGGTATATTTGTGTCACACTCTCTTTCTCTCAAACAACCTGAAACATACACACACACGCTCATAAACTCACACATGCACAGTGATTCGTCTCATAAATCAGCAGGCTCTCAGAGAGGGCCGGAAACCTAAGGACAGCTCAGACACGTGGAGCAGACACAGCCAAGACCTCCTGGTCCCACGCCACCCTCTGTGTGTGCGTGTGCATGTGTGTCTGTCCATATTTATGGCTGCCTCTGAATGCTCATTCCCGAGTGTGCTCTCCCAAGCATGTGCACGTTTATCTATCAGTTAAGCGTGTGTGTGTGTGTGTGTGTGTGTGTGTGTGTGTGTGTGTGTGTGTGTGTGTGTGTGTGTGTGTGTGTGTGTGTGTGTGTGTGTGTGTTTGTGTAGTGAATGTGTGCTCTCGCTGCCAGACTGGCCTCTTGTCTCTCTCTCTCTCTCTCTCTCTCTCTCTCTCTCTCTCTCTCTCTCTCTCTCTCTCTCTCTCTCTCTCTACCTCTATCTCTCTCTCTCTCTCTTTCTCTCTCTCTCACTCTCTCTCTCCCACTCTCTCTGGGCTGTGTGGACTTGCACAAGGCCTCTAAGTTATGAATCTGCAGACAGCCCTCCCTCTCTGGCCCCTCACCAACTCTCTGCTCTGCCAATTGGCTTTTGTACAGACAGAGCATTCAGTCATGTGTGTGTAGGTGTGTGTGTGTGTGTGTGTGTGTGCGTGCCGGTATGCATGCTTGCATTTGTTTCTCTATTTGTGTCTTCGCTGTGATGTTTATTTCTGTCGTTTTCTCCACGCTCGCGCACGTTTTTATGTCCCACGACGACACGCACAAGCTAAACCCGCACTTAACGAGCTTTTCATCCCCAAATGAGCCTGACCCCCGTTAATGGCCACCTGTTCCGGGCCTATGGGGAACGTGCTGTAGCCAAACACTGTGTTGTTTAACATGATTACCACACAACAATGCAGGGGGCGGCGGATGGAGTGTGCGTCAAACAGAAGCTATTGGTTTTTAATGATGTTTTTCAGGCTCTAACTGACTCTATACAGCAACGCCGAGTAGAGACCATTGAAATGAAACAGCAGCAGGAAAATGTCCTGTTGTCTTTTGTGTGTGTGGATGGGACTGAGAGTTATTTATGGGGTCTTTAACACACAGAGGGGACGGGGAGGAGGTGAGCAGAGTGTTGGACGGAGAGGACGGCTCATTCAACAGAGACAGTGCCAAGCTGAACAGCTTTTCTCCGACTCCCTCTGTAAAATTCCTTCCCATTCTTACAGCTCCCCCTCCTCCCTTTTTCTTTCCCGTTTTCCATCGCTCCCTCTTCGACGCCCGACACTTTCTCCAGATCTGAGGGATAATTACAATTTTTCCTCCCTCTGCCTCTGAATCAAATCTAATTTATCTCAGGTCCACTCCTGTTAATTTGGCGTTAATGCTTCGATCCTTCTCCTCCACTTCTCTTATCTGTCTGCAGCTCTTTTACTCAGGATGAAATTCAAGTGCAATTTTAAAATCTCCCACTGAATCAAATCAAATTCTTCTCACCGTCTCTCACACTAATGTGTATTTAAAAAGATCTGATGCTCTATGTCTTTCTCGCTCTCTGGTTATCCATTCCTCTCGTATCTGTGTGTCTGTGTTTCTCCAGCAAATGGTGAGAGCAAGAATGAAAGTGTAAAGAATATACTGATAGATATTTCAATATTGTATTACAGAGGATTGTAGGGGAGGTTTGAGAAGATGAGGAAGATGGTGATGGGAAATGTATAATGCTTTGCAGAAATGTTTTATTATAGCAATAGAATTGTATTTAATTTATGTTTAATTCAGAGCCTTGCTTAGATGAAGCCCTGAAATAATTTGTAAAGGAGTTTAAATTAAAGCCAAAGTCTAGTTTGTCTTTGAAATTTTTTTTTTTTAAAACTCCACTTTCTGTCCATCTCTCTTTTTTCTTCTCCAATGTTTCCAGTCTCACTCTCTCTTTTTGTCTCTCTTGCACTTTATCTCTATCCCCCCCCCTCTCTCTCCTCTCCTCCAGTGTGTAACCAAGGGTGCGAGATGTCTGGTCAGAGAAAATGTTCCCACATATCAAAAGGCTCCTGGGTTCTGAGTGGAAGCGGCCAAGAGAAGGAAAAGGTCAAGTTGAATACAGTGGGTGAGGAGAGAGGGATGAGGGCAGAGCTGTGAACGACGGTGTTTAATACCAGCAGCAGAGAGGCTGCAGCACTGAAAGGCCACTGAGAGCGGGAACTAATGCTGCACTGCTTTGTCCTTTATTTCCTCCCTGAAATATCCATTCATCGCACTTCTCTATTGTGAATCAGTGTTTTAGCATCACCTTCAATTTTGTTAGATATGGTTTTGATGCGTAGAACATTCAAACAAGTTGTGTTAAGAAGAATAACATAAATATAACAAAAATAACATGATTTTTTTATTGGTTATCATAAATGAACATCTATATTTTAAAGGATAAAGCTGCCATTATTGTATATTTTTCTTTTTGTCAACAAATCCCATTCCTTAGTTTGTCTTCAAGTACATCTCTCCTACCTGTCTGTGGCACTCGACCCCAGGCAAACTACTTCCTAATGAAGATGGAATTCTTTAAAAGTGACTCATAAACATAGCTTTATTTTGTAAGACTTGTAGCTTCCTCTTTTGGGGGGCATTTCCTAAAATAACTGGGCACTTTAGATTTTAGCAAACAATTCGAAAACAAGTGGAAAAAAGTACAGTCGCTGGGGACCCTTTTTTCCACTGCTGATTAATACTTGTGGTGTTTTTGTGAATATTTCCAACCAAAAGTCAAAATAAATAACATTGTGTGTGTTCATGACAATGAAGAAACATGCCACCCAGTGCAACAGTGTGACTCATAGATGTGTTTTTAATAGGTCAACAATGGAGCTCGGTGTATCAGGCTTAGAGTACACTGACAGTGTTTGTTAGTAGATCTGTGCATTGTTGGTTTTAGTTCTTTCAATGGGATTTGTTGACATTATGGATGTATAATATATTGACAGGCGTATTCTTTAAAATGTACTTTTTGTGGGGGAAAAACATCAATTATTTGAGGAGATAAGTATAGCCTGTTCATTTATAACTGTTCCTCAAAAAATAGTGAAATACTAGACAATACGACAATAACACATCTCTGTAAAATGGCTTTCAAAAACCTTCTTATTAGTGAAGCTGCCATTTTCATGCTTTCATTCCGTGTTTCGTTTCTCTCCTTGTTCTCTCCCTTCAGACACCACGTAGCACCCTCTAAAAATAAATACATTTAAAATTCAATCACAATAAGCAAATTTGCTCCCCCACAGGACATCATTGAGTGGCGCACAGCAACAGTGCAAGGTACTCCAATCAATGGCCTTGTTCCTTCAACACGGGCCCGGAGCTCGTAATTTGCATGACATTGGACCAGTTAGCAGATAGTCTCTCTGTATCTCTCTCTCTCTCTCTCTCTCTCTCTCTCTCTCTCTCTCTCTCTCTCTCTCTCTCTCTCTCTCTCTCTCTCTCTCTCTCTCTCTCTCTCTCTCTCTCTTTCTCCTTATCTTTTACTCTCTCTCTCTCTCTCTCTCTCTCTCTCTCTCTCTCTCTCTCTCTCTCTCTCTCTCTCTCTCTCTCTCTCTCTCTCTCTCTCTCTCTCTCTCACTCATACACACCCACTAACACAATTGCATGCATGTTATGATCACACACTTATTACACTTCATAACAGACAAAAGACACAATGCAGGCAAACACTAGCTCACACACATACACACAAAAAAAACCCCACTAAAAACAGAGGCGGTGTCGTCCTTATGAGACATAGATGTGAAGTTTCCACAGAACATTAATCCAACTTACTGCTGCCATGATGTGCTCTGGTTCCTGTCTGCTGCTGCTGCTGCTGGTGGGCGGATAATGGACTTGGACTGCTGCGTTAGTGTGTGTTTCGTATGTGTGTGCCCTTCAGTCAGTTTATTTATGAGTGCTATGAAATTGACTGTTCGCTTAACCCTCTCCTCTGAACACTAAGAGCTAGACTAGACAAGAACTAGTTAGTAGTGTGTGTTGTTCAACCGCACTTGAAAAGCATTTATAGCCACTGTACTGCAACATGTGAAGGCTGGGTGAAAAGCAGTCTGTGGGGATAAACGGCTCTCATTTTTAGGCAGTCTCTCCTGGAAGGCATTCATAATGTTGTGCTCATTTGCACACCCAAAAAATTACAAGAAATAGTTGTGTAGGGAATAAAAAAAACAAGAGAGGGAAGAACCTGCTTAACTTTTCTTCTATGCACACCTGGACAATTGCTGCGAGACGTGTGAATGTCAGATTGTTGATTCCCTTCATAATTTCAACATCAAAAACATGTGGTGGAGGGGGGTTTCCGAAGCTGTTCAACCATCCAACAAACAGCCTGAGGAAGTCATTTTTTCACCTTTGCAAACCCAAAAAAACGTACAAAAACAAGAGTTTAAACAGTGTTGTGTGCTCAAATTTAGGCTGCTAATGCTTGCATGCCTGTCTAAATAGGCTATTACAAATAGCCTAATAGCAACCTAGTTAGTGACCTATACTACTATTTATACGGTAATATATATAATTGAAACTGCCATTTTATTTAGTGCAAATGGTGTAATATAGCTTGTACTTGACTGAGCAAACTGCTTTTGGGCCAATACCTAGTCAGTCAGTGGGGAAGAAATTTCTTGCTGACTTAGTTTTTTTGTTGTTGTTTTTTAATATTGGATGATTGGTTTGTTTATCTTATGTAAGATGTGTTTCTGGGTCTGAGAAACATGTTTCCAACTTAACTGTCCCTAAGAAATTATCCTACCTTTCAGTTCGTTGGTACTTTTTTCATTTTCCAGGCCAATATACCTCACATGTAAAAGCGAGAAATATTGTTTGAAAAAGCAAACAGTTCACTTTGAATATATTCTGACACTTGTCCAAGTATGTTTTTATATGATAAGCATCCAAACAAGTTTCAAACCGACTCATGCCTCATACAGCTCATGTTAATTAGCCCGCTAGAGCTGATCAAATCTACCAGCGGCACCTCGTTCAGCCGACAAAATTGATGGATGCCAAATAAAAATGAGAGGCTGATTTTGTCTTCTAACTGCCAAAAGTAGTATGAATATCCAAGAGGTCATTCTGGTATGTTATCATTGTAAGCTGCATATGTGCCGGGCTAGGAAGGAAAGCTTGACAGGCATAGCAACAGTAACTAAGGGGAGGTGGGGCCTAGTGAAAATTAGAGATAGACAATACACACACACACACACACACACACACACACACACACTCCTGTCTTCCTCCTCTGTCTAGCAGGTGAAGGGCAGAGAAAGGGTTTGTGCATTTGGCAGCTAAGTGGCTCAATGCGTTATCGACTGGCTCACCGTGGCAACCTGCAGAATTCCACCGCCTCCCCACGAGCCTGGCAGACTATCTGTTCACCCTCCCTTCCCTCCTCCTCGCCTTCTCCACCTCCCTCCCTCTTTCCCATCCCCCACTCCAGCAGATCCAGGGAAGCGGTGACGTGGGGGCTCCCTACTCTGAGAATGGAGAGAGGGAGAGAGAGAGAGAGAGAGAGAGTGAGGCATGGAAAGAAAGCCTGGCAGGGAGAGAGGAGGAGAGAGAGAGAGAGAGAGAGAGAAAAGACAGAGCTGCCGCACCACAGAGAGAAGGAGAAGGAAAGAAAAGATAAAGATCCTCCCTCTCCCAGCACTCGTTGACAATGATACTGGGAGAATAATTTCAAAGCAATGAAGCAGAAAACGCAGAGCCTCCTAAGCACGACACTCAGTCACCACCACACCACAATCACATTAATCTCACAGAGAATAGCACGGGCCTAATAAAATGTGTGGCAGAACGCTCGTATTATAAAAACAGCCTTTTTGAATGCAGTGAAAAAAACAAAATAGAAAAGTGAATTGTGATTTAGTGACTAGTCCTGTCAGTGTAGCTCCCACCTGCTTGACTTATATCGATATTGAAGATTAATGTTTATCTTTTTTTCTGATACCATGGTTCAATAATTAATACATTTTATGTATATTCCACTGATTGCTTGATTGATATGTAATAACAAAATCATGAGGTACAGTATATTTCCAAAATTGTCATTAAAAAGCCATTAAATAACCAAAACAATAAATATCTGACTTCTTTGGCTGCTGTACATAGTGAAATGTACAAAAATAAACACATAAGAAACCAAATAACAAAATAAAATTGCCATTCACAGCAGCTGAGTGTCACATCACTTATCCTTCTCCAAGTAGGACATCTTGTAATTGCCTGAATTGAATATTCATGGCCCAGCTACAAGCCCTACTCCACTTTCTCTTTCTCCTGACAAAAAAAAAAAATATCAAAAATACCAATTCATTTCCCCCTATCAGCCCCGGGACATGTGCTGACGATGAGATGGAAAACACAGCGTGTCGTTAAGCTGCCAGCTAATCAGCGTTTGCTCATAACCCCCCCCCCCCATTCCCTTTCTGTCGCGTCTTCCAAACAGGCCCCTTCTCTCCCTCTGCCACCGCTGCTGCTGCTGCTGCTGCTGCCGCACTGCTGCTGTAGTCAGCCTGTGAGATGGGTGGCTCAGTCCTAATCACCCCCTGCAGTGCATTGTCAGCATGGCTGAAGGCCGCCCTTAACATTTACACTACATGATCACACACGCACAAACAATAAACACAAATCAATATGTGACAAAAAATGCATCTTTCAATCCTCTCCTTCTTCCTTGTTCTCCTTCTTCTGCTTACAGCTCCCTCCCAGCCTCCGCTATGCCCAAGGCCAACCACACACCACCACTTCTCTCACTGTCACCTTGGCTGGATTCAGTGTTATTCAGTGTGCGCCCGAGGCCTTGAGGGGCTTAGGGAGGTAGTCCTCCTTCTCCTCTTCCTCCGCCTCCTCAGACAGCGCCTTCCTGTTGTTATCTCCGGGCTGGAGTCTCATCAGCCTGCACAGTAGCTCTGGCTTCCAGCTGTTTCACCACCAGCTCCGACAGGGGAGAAGGCTGCCAGAGGATCTGAGGGGGAGGCCGCTCCTATATCAGCATCCTCTCATGTGGCCAGCTTCAAGGTTCCTCTCTCTCAGGCAAGCCTTCAGTCAAGTTTACATTGTGGCACGCACACATAGACACACACACACACACACACACACAGTGATTGGCATTCATTAAGAGTATCAGAAATGCAAATCATCACACCGTTTCTCCCAATTTAAAGGATTTCATTGTTGCTCGGTGGTTCTTCTTGTTACTGAGGTTAACAGGCTGAATGTAGACAGCATTTTATTACACTGAGAGTTCTTTCTGCAAGGACCTTCCAAAAATATGCTTGTAAGAAAGGAAGAGGTCAAAGTCACTGACCAGGAGTGAGTGGATCAAGGAGGCTTTCTTGATCTTTCACAATTAATGTTGCTCTATAGCTTTAGAGGTTTCTAAAGTGTGAGAAAATAACCCTGATGATTTCTTCAGATGACATCGTGATTTGATGAGGTAGGAAGAGCTGATAGAGTTTAGGCCGTGTGATGAAGATGTCAGGGGACTAACCTACTGCTGTCCAACCTGAGCTGCAGCAGTCATCCTGCTGTCACAGTATTTCTTGTTCTTACGACACATGAAGCTTATCTTCTTCTGCCCCTTTTTTGAATCTCTGATCTTGGAGGGCCAGCCCTCTGACGCGCCTCTTGGTAAGCAGCTCCTTTTAATAGCCATCCTGCTTTTCAGAGAGCTTGTTTTTGAGAAGAGCTCCTTCTTGGTGACTCACCTGATTATGAGCTTGTCCCTCATTTCCTGCTGTTGTGTGGCCTCTTTCCAATCTTTTCCATTGATGACCCTCAACCTGCTGGTCACCTGCTGGCTGACTGGCCTATAGTGAGATGAACAGTTCTTCCTTCCATTTCCTCTGTCGTTGTTCTCCTCGAACAATTTCCCAAACTCTTCAATCCAAATATTTTTGGTCCAGTATAAATACAAATAGATGTGATTACTTAGTGAGAAATTCTGTCTTTCAATTTGTCCATTAGGCTCAAGGGATGGCAATGTTTGTCTAACCTGAAATATCTCAACAACTATTGGATGGACTGCCATTACATTTTGTAGACATTCACAGTTCCAGAGAATGAATCGTAATGACTTTAGTGATTGACTTTTCCTCTATGTGGCACCAGCCAGTTCACATTTGTAGCTTTGAGTAAAATATCTTAAAAACTATTTGATGGAAAGACATGAAATTTGGTACGCTTTCATGTAAATTTTGGTTTACATTAATCTGTACCTTTCATTATGAATTGTAAGTTTATGTCTAAATGCCTGCAGTATCAATGACACTCCCATCAGCCTCGGCTGTACTTTGTGTTTATTGTAAATGTTATGAAACTAAGCTGTGAATGTGAACATGGTTCACGTTGTGATTGTGATCACATTAGCATGCTGATGTCTGCATTTAGCAGAAAGCACTGCTGTTCCAAAGTACAGCCTCACACAGCCAACAGCGTGGTTGTAATCTCATAGTTTAAAGTTTTTCTAACAGTTAATCTCCCCAGGGAAGAACCAAATAAAATGCAAAAGAAGAGACCTTCACTGTTGTCCCAAATCATTGAAACAGCATAACCCCTGTCCTTCTCTACATTTGGGCAGTGGTGGCCTTAAGGTTAAAGAAGCAGGCCAAAAGGTCAAATGTTTGATCCGCATATTAGCAGAATAAATCTAGCAGTGGAAAGTGAAAGAGTTAAGCTGATCAGTGACCATCGGTGGTTGTATTGAGAAGTTTGTATTTGTCTTCTTGCAAAAGAGAGCATTGCTCTCAGTGACACTTTTCCTGAATAAATAACGGTTAGGGGGGGGGGATTACCTGCCTGTCCCACTGTGTGTATGTGTGTGTTTCTATCTATCTGTATTATACGTGTACATGTCTGCTCCCCTCCTGACCTGCTGACCTGACCATCAAGTTAAACCATGTGTCCGCTCCAAAGCCGGTCATCTGCAGACTGTTCCACTCAGCTGTCTCGTCCATGCAGCTCGTTCTCTGTCTCTCCTCCACCCTACTAACCAACACCACCTGTCACCTACACCGCTCCATGCCACACACAAAATTAGGCTGCAGGCTATTAGCACTATTACATCTGAGGTGCAAAGAACCCGGCAGTCAGATGCTGCTGCAAAGAACTGCATTACCCAGGAATCATTTGGTGGAATAACAACAGTCAGTTTATGGATGGACCTGTTGTTGTCCACTAGCCCTCTTGTTTTCATTTGCTATGCTAGCACGTAATGGAAACTGCAGCTAATTGTTGTCATAAACCAAACGCTGATGCCAATGATCATATTTATGAACTCACGGTATCCTGCTTAGCTGTTTGTGAGTGAGTCAGGCAGGGTAGGAGGCACAAGACTGACCACGAATCATTGGAAAATTATTTTTGATAAACAATTTTAGTTTGCATGTGTGGTTGTGTGTGTGTGTGTGTGTGTGTGTGTGGGTGTGTGTGTGTGTGTGTGCGTTCATGACCCATGTCACTATCAGTTTAAGATCCATTATGTAGACTTTGCTGCTGTGAGTCACCGAGCACAGCAGTCACCGCTCTCACAGTCATGCCTGTTACCTGCCTCTGACGTACAGAAACACACACACACACACACACATACACACACACACACACACACACACATCTTCATCAATTACACGTCTAGAGTGGAGTCTGAGTCACTGCGATGCCAGGGCACTTTTCCTCTCTCACTCTAAATGCAGAGGAGACACAAACAGCTAGTGTTGTGAGCAGGGGCGCTGTTGACGTAAGCAGGACCCTTTTGAGAGCTCCAGCAAAACCTCCTATGAGGCTCATTTCACCTATGAGTCATGTGCACCTATTATCTTCTACGTCATTACATTTCCGATACAAATAACTCCAATATCAGCGTTGAGTCTTGAATCCCTGATTGCCTTCCGGTGATTCATGTGTAGCGCCTGCTTTATGTATCTCTGAAACCTTTTTGAAACATGAATTACGCTCAAAGGAGGAGATAATGAGTGTGACTTCATGAATCCCAAAGAATTGACTCTGTCACTGGAGCAGGTTAAAAACATTAGTCACACACAAAGCACCTAGTGAGAAATCAGATTCTCTGGAAGCAGCTCAGAAGATTCGTTTTCTTTTATGAGTCATACAAAGACAAATCTCTGAAGAAAAGAAATTGTTAGATGTGTGCATGCGTGCGTTTAACTCACCTGCTGTTTCAATCAGTCTAAAAAAAAAACATCATTCACATTTTCAGCACAACTGCGTGTGTCTACTTTGGGAATATACACACTCATGTTGCTTTTCAACACATAGCAGGACACACTGACACAACGTACACAGATGTAGCCCGTAAGTCATTGAATAAATAGAAAAAACTGACAAATGAGGTGTGAAAATCTCGTTGTCAGACATTTCATGTGCGATTTAAAAAGTCACATAATTAAGTTATGAGCCATCAGTCATTTTACAAGCGTAGGTGTCACATTGCATAGTCTTGTGTTAAAAAGATTATTAAAAATGTGTGTTGTACTAAAGAGCTATGTGCCTTAACTAACAATGGTCGATTTGGAGTTTCACTTCAGTTTACAACATTATAAATCCAGTTCTCCTTTTTTTCAGTTTCATTATCCATCACTGCTACCAAAACCAATAAAATACGTCACAAGCACAAGCTGGGCTGTTGTTAAAGTGGCACTAAACCCCGGGTGCAGCGGTGACTCAGTTGTTTGATCTTTGTGAAAAAGCTGAAGCAGTTGTCGTGAGTCCCCGCTGAGAATAAAATGAGCAGCGAAACAGAGCGATGACAGTTGGGCTGCTCAGCTGTGACCATCAACGAACCGCATCAGAAACCTGTGCACCGCTCTGATACTTAAAATAACATTTACCTCATTCCGCTCAACTCAATGTCAAGTCAAACTGTAAAATTTTCAGGAACTGTACGAGGAACGATCGACTCGTTGGGCGGAACATCTGGCATTTTTAGTTTTTCCAACAAGTTTTGAATAGGTTTCATTAAAAACATGCCAACTCAAATTTTTCTCAAGCCATAGAGGAACTATGTGATCTTTCAGCTCTGTTCAAGCACAAAAAAATGTGTTCGAGTCAGATGAAAAAAGGAAGATTCTTACATAACTGAGTGCATTTTCCTTTATTTTACAGCTGGTGATTGAGTGTCTGTAGTTCCAGCTGATTTCCTGCCATGTTATGGATACTTTGAAGAAACATTTAAATTCATTAAATCACACAAAGGCTTTTAGCTGCAAGACAGCATTCCTTTTTCCCAATGCTGAGAGTCACTTAGTACATGCCAGCAGTAGTTTGCTGCACTTTGAAGTCTAGTATTTGCATTAAATATGTCATGTAGGGAATTATAATTGATCTTCGATAACAGAAAATGTTTTTATTTGAGAGATTTAAATTCTACTTCAGTAAATGTAGTTCTCCGTGAAGATTAAGGGTTTGAAAACTAAGGAAACTTTATACTTCAGACAATATGAGTTTCCTTTCAGGTTCCTCAGAGGGATTTGCGTTCGCTGTTACATTAAACAGTCCAGCTGATTTGGAAGTACACGTCTATATTTCTGCTTTTCTAATGAGCAAATATGTGCTATCATTATTCACATCCTTTGAACTGGAGTTTGTTTAATGACCTTGTCAGCTCTCCATCCTCCGGTTTTTCCCCTGCTGTCATTTGAGCCATTGTACAGCGCTGTGACGCAGGCAGAGCGTCATTTCTTCCTACGTGGAAATGTCATCTTAATCAGATGTGCTCACTTGACAGAATAGAGCAGGGGCATCATCGGATCCATGGATCCAAGTATTTTTGTCCATAAACATCAGCTCCTCATCCACACCTGCTGCTCTCCACCCTTTCTGTCCGTGTATCACACAAATAGATGTGCAGCAAAAAATCCCCTTCAGTAACGCCTCATAAAACTCTTGGGGATTTTTTTCCTTTTTTTCTGTATTTTTGTGTCTCCCAGCACAACACATTTGTTGTAAATTATGTTGTGAAGCACTGAACACAACTGTCTCAAACACTCCTCTGATTAAAGAGGTTTGAACATTTTTCTCTCTGTAAAGATCCTAAATTTTGCTTCTCCCTACAGTAATATCAGTAACTTCTTTTCACTCTTCATTTTCACTTCTTGTCTTCACCTCCTCCCTGAATGACTTGAAGACTTACATCATGTGCTTTGGATTAGTTAGTTAGTAGAGGTAAGGTACAAGATGCTGGTGTAGAGAACTGCAAACAGTTTCAGGACAGCTACAGGGGAAAAAGTAATGTGCTACATGATAACATAATGTTTTAGTCCCTCATTTTCTTACCCATGTAGTTTTAATTGGATTAATACCTGCATTTACAGTATTAGTGCTGTGCAAGGAGTTAGAGTTACAATTTCTCCATTAAAAATAAGATTCAAAATTAAGTTCCTCTCTGTAATTTCCTGTGGAGGATTCTTGACATCTTTACCCATTCTGCATTTAGTGAAGGAAAGTGATCATCTTCAGTAAATCCCATTCACATGCAATAATTCAGTCACTTTCACCAATTTGACAGTTTACACCTGCACTTCGCGCAGTTTCATATAAAAGACCATGTCATGTCCGTGTCTTAAAGGAACGACGACAGCTCAATCAGTGAAGAATTGTCGCATTTTTTTCTCGCCTGTCTGAAGACTTGTCAAACTAAACTTCTCGGTGTTTTTTTTAATTGAAAGTCGACCTGTTGAGATCACATGTTGATAAGGAGAGCAGGTTTTTAGTTTTGTTGATTCCTGTTTATGATGGCACTAAAATTCCACCAGACCTGTTTGTTCGCTTGTGTCAGTCACATGTCGGGTTTTTTTTTCTTCTTTTTAAATAATTTTCCTTGTCATGAAGCGTCATTTTTTTTCATCGATATGTCATTAAACGAGTCGTGTTTGAAACTGTTTGACACACTGGTTGAATTTACCGATGTCTGTGCTGATTTTCGTTGATTTGGGTTCTTAATTTGTTTGGGGGGTACATAAATAAATAACAACAGTGCGGGGCTCTGAGCGGGTTTCTATGCGGTGCCGTTTCTGGTGACATTTAAGTGCGCACGTACCATTAATAACACACGCACGTGCTGCATCACATTCCATCTGTCCTTGGTGCACGTGCCCTACTCCAAATCTCTTACATCTTGGCAGAACTGTCGCGTGAGCCTATGTTTATCAACTTTTAGCCCCCATAAGCTATATTATTATATCAACACTATCGAAATACCATATGTGAGAGGCATATAAATAGCATATGTGGTCAATAAAGTCAGGTGTTGGTGAAGGCATCAGGTTGTGTGGTGAGAAGAGAAGCAGACAGGTGATATTGGATATGCTCTGTGGTCGTCTAATAAAAGCTTCCTGACCACTGCTTCAGAGCAGTACCTTTCTTCAACCCTTTAGCTACTAATTGACGTCCGTGTTTCTTGCCGTCGCAGTTAATTTAGGAGTGACGCAGCTGAATTAGCAGACTCTATGCGTGGCGCTGTGCCCTTGAGCGCGCGCAGAGGCTGCTCGCACGCCGTGCACGAACGCCGCCGTCTCTTGAACCGATAAACCGGTGAAGAATAATGGATGTTTAGACAGTCTGTGTGCTTTTTCAAAGGGTATTTGAAGCATATAGACAATTGTGAATGCGCCGCAGTCGTTCATTTCGTTTGATATTCCACCGCCGATTTGCACTCATTGCCTTATAAGGAAAGACAGTCGTGCCTTTCTGCAATAGGCCGAGCGCTGCAGCCTGCGGGAACCCTGCACTTTAACCCTTTCGCTGCTGAATTTTATTTGGTCCAACTGTATGAAACAATGCAACTAGGGCATCGTAGACAATTGTGTGTTTTTTATTTTGATAGCAATATATCGAACATGTGTTCCTGCTGTAGATATGACTGTAAATATAACATTAAACAGCTGGATAAAGAAGGCATTAGCAGTAAACAACTGGATATGTTAGGCTATTTATAATGTCTCCCCCTTTTTCGGCTTTATGACAATATTCTGTCCTCACTTAGATGCGACTTATGGCACTGCCATTACCAGCCCAAACTCTGGGTTTGGTGCCAGATGAGGTGTGTGTGTGTGTGTGTGTGTGTGTGTGTGTGTGTGTGTGTGTGTGTGTGTGTGTGTGTGTGTGTGTGTGTGTGTGTGTGTGTGTGTTGTGTGTGTGTGTGTGTGTGTGTGTGTGTGTGTGTGTGTGTGTGTGTGTGTGTGTGTGCGTGCGTTTTGTGGACGTCAGGCCTGAGCTGGTTCATACCGTGAGTGTTGTGTGCAGTGCCAAGTGATAACTAAACCGGCTGCTGCCTGTCCTGTCGGGTCTCCGCAGTCAGAAATAACCCCGATGGAGCTGAAGCCGGCGGGGTTGGAGCCCCGCAAAGGATGCTGACCTACATCGGGTGCCACGCAACCGGGGGCTATCTTTTAACACGGCGAAAATCCAGCATAAAATCCCCGCGACACGGTGGTGTCTGAAATGTCATCTCTTTGTGTGACCTTGAGTCAGAGAGGATATGGAAATCTATTCATTGTAATGAGCATAACAGCGACCAGGCTCTGTCCTCAATTTAACTTTACACAGGCGATGATTCATGTCGCATTATCATCCCACTGAAGCGGCTTCATCCACACCACAAGAGCATCGGATAAAATTGTTTTCCTATTTCAGATGGATCCCCTGTTATAGACAAGGCCGTGTCATGGCGGCCGTGATAAATCCATGTCAGCCAGTGGCCTTGACTTTAACTTGGGCCTAGGCGATTATTTTTTGATATTGGTAGCCTTATAATTAGGCTACATGCAACCCAGCCGTATTATATGCACCAGCTCATAAATAGGCTACATTGTGGGTCTGTGGGTGGAAGACTGTGGGCGCACACATCCTAAACACACATCTGTCAAACCCAACCTACTGATGTGTTGCGACAGAAATAAAATGAAGCGAAAGGCCTTGTAAGTTGCTACATTTGAGTTGGTGAACAGCAGATTCAGGCCATCGTGGTTTAGGATAAAACGCTCTCTTTCATAGCACCCTCTTGCAGTTAGATCTCCCTTCACATCCAGCGACGTAGGAGGGGGTGATGTGGCGTTTACGGTCTCATTTCAGCTCGTACTTTTGACAATCATAATCACGCGTTCAGTTAGTGATCATTCGCCTGCCCTTTGGTTGATCAGTAGAAACAATACGGTGCTTCATAATAATCGGAGTGGTTATCAGTGGTTCTGATTCCTTTGCCATGCAGGTTTTCCTTCCAAACATACACCACATTAGCTGATTTCCAATCAGCACACCTTCTCAACCAGTGATGTACACAGTGTCAGCTGGAGGGAAAACTTCCTTGTAAATTCTTCTATGGTGCAAGTCTGGACACAAGCATACCAAAGATGAAGAAATATGCACACTTTGTGTTAAAGGGGACCTATTATGCTCATTTCCAGCTCTACATATTTTAATCTGGGACTCAACTTGAGTAGCTTTGCATAAGTCACAGATCAAAGAAATCCTTATTATTATCTTATACTGGCCCTTTGTGCAGCCCCTCATTTCAGTCTCTGTCTGAAACAGGCCATTAAGCTTTGGTTTCTTTACAGTCCCCCTCCTTAGCAACCCAATTTTTTCTCACTGGTTAGTTTCCAGGAAGCTGCATCACAGCTGACTTGTAGACCCTCGGGAGGCAACATGAACAAACTATGAAACAAACTATAGTGGTAGTATTTCTTTTTTTTTTCTTGTTAGTTACTCATCAAAAACTTTCTGGCACACCTGTGTAGTCTTTGTGACAGGTGCGTTAGTGAAGCAATGTCAAAGAGCGAAGCATTGAAGAAGGTCATTGACAGAAACTTTGTATAGGCCTATAAAGTATCCTTATTGAAGAAGTGGACACAGTGTGCAGGTGCACCTTCCTCTTTCTCATTCTTTACTTAAAATGTCAACTTCTCAAATACATCTGCACATCCGTACATTGTTCACTTCCATATTCTTGAATCTGATCCGAAATACACATGTGAACAACAAAAACCTACCCGGAAAAGTGTTAGCAACCAAGGCAGGCATGCACGATGATCTGCTTAGCTCATAGGGTAGAAAAAAACACAAAGGCAGTGTTCATAGCAGGTTGAAGCTCAGCCATTTGATTTGCTCGGAAGATTTCTACATATGCTAACCTCAAGTTTTGGAACTTTGACAATGTTTAACGAATATATGCAACTTATTATGCTTAGCTTATTATTAAGTTTATTATGCCTCAATAAGCTATGTAGCTGTTATTTATGCAGATAATGACTAAAGGTTAAATAATGGATGATAATAATAGAAATAGAAAACAAGTCTAGAAAGGTCAAAGAATAAAATGGCCTACAGTTGTAAAATTCACATCTATAGGCTACTACAAGTTGTTACTATGGTATCCATTCTCCTCACTTAATATCTTGCCATAACATATCACTTTTCATTAAAAAAACTAAACAAAAAAACATATGTTGGTGCTCAGGCGCCGTCGAGGTCGTGATTACATTTTTTCCGACAGCACTTGAAAGTAGCGTGATAATAAACACCGCCCATATTACCTCCCTCTCGTCTGACGTCACGCCAACGGCTATTTGCATCAAGTGTTTTGTAGCTGCGGCTTCAACTCGGCTGCAGAACGAGTCTCTCAGAGGGGGAAAGCGAGGGAAGAAGCGCAGTGACTATACAGAAGGAGGAGGAGGAGGGGGGTCTCTTGTGCTTCACATCAGAGAAGTGAGAAAAAACGGCCTGCAAGCGAGGATAAGGTGTCGGAAAGCAAAAGCAGGGGGGAGAAAAAAACAGGAGAGCGGCTTGTTTTATATCGGATAAAAATGGAGCTACCCGCCGCGGGAGAGCACGTCTTTGCGGTGGAGAGCATCGAGAAGAAGCGCAGCAGAAAGGTTTGTCACAAGAGCACTGAAGGACATTCTTTTTAATGATTGCACTTGGAAATGAGGATGATTTCTCTTTGGCTTTTCTTCTCACTCTGATGGATACATGCTTTTTTTCTCCCTCCTCACCTCACAAGATAATTTCTATGATGACGGTGCAATGCAGAATACATATCGCTGCGTAAAGTAACGTTACGCTCATTATCCCGTTTGTCTCCATTCACAGGGGCGGGTGGAGTATCTGGTCAAGTGGCGAGGATGGTCTCCCAAGTAAGTCACCTTATTGAATTCAATCATTAAAATGATGATGGTGATGACACAACATTCAAAACAGATGTGTGCGTGTGTGTGTGTGTGTGTGTGTGTGTGTGTGAATTTGTGCAACCGCGTGAACGAGGGCGCGCTTATGGGCGTTTGCGCGTTCTTGCGTTTGACTCGATGATGAATGTGATTTTACAATGTATGCAATCCCCCAGTGTGCCAATTAAAGGAAGACATGTCTATAATTGAACCCTATGTTTAAGAGGTGCCCATATATCTACAGTTAAGTAGAGACTGAGCCAATTGTATCCTCTTCCTCCCTCTACAGCCGCGTGCGTAAAAGTTACTCATGATTTATTACACGTGCATCCATGGGGACCACAAGTGTCTCAGCATGTTGTTTAGACATGCACACGCCTACAAATAAGAGTTATGGGAGAATGCAGGAAGCAAAGATTGGGCTATGGACAGTTCAGGGTCGTTTTGGTGCTTATGAAGTAGAAATCACCTGCTATCCTCAGCCAGTGCTTAATTATATCAGCCACTTTTTGACATGCCTGTGTGTCCTCCCTGTTTACTCTTTCCTCTCTGATTAGATACAACACGTGGGAACCAGAGGAAAACATCCTGGACCCAAGATTACTTGATGCTTTCCAAGACAGGTAAGTTGACAGTGGGATAAACAGTCATGTACATTACACAAATTACCATGACCAAACAGGTTTAAGTAGGCAGTGAGCGTTTGTGGTTATGTCACACTTTAAAGATAATCCCATGTTGATAATGAACCATGGACCGGTTAAAGGTGCAGATTCAGCATGTAGTGTAGGTTTGGATTAGGATTAAAAGTGGTGTCATTAGAGGGTCAGGTTAGAGTTACACCCAGGTCAGGCTTACCATAACAAACTGTGACACTTTGTTCAGCATCTACTTTTTGTCACCTGATAGTTATTTGAGTGTCAGCATCAAGTTATCGTGTAAGTGCTACCTGCTGTCCCACCATCCATTCACCAGATGCACCTGTGTCATCTTCCACAGATCATGGCAACCATCTGTATTGACAAATAAACCAAGTATTAATTTTCCAAAATAATGAAAAGATCAGATTTTTATCATCCATTATTTAAGTGGATACAAACCTGAAGACCCCCTCCAGAAATGTCAAGAATAATAAATCAGTAAATAATTAAAAAATAAAATAAAAATAAAAAAGTTTCAGTTACTCAAACATTCAATCACAAACAACACATTTTTCAAATTTCAAAAGTTGCTGCTGAAGACATGTTCAGATGTCTCCTACTTCACTGAAAAGTCAGTTTTTCAATGTATATACACTGGAGTTTTTACATTTTCACATCACACTTGTAATTCTCATGTTGGACAACGATTGGCCACAAATTAGTTGTGATTTCACAAAATCATCTTGCACATAGCCTATACGTCTCAAAGTCAGATTTAAGATAATTACAGAGAAGCAGATGATTGTTAAAACAGTCTTCTAGTGTCAAACACAGAAAGTCAAACATCTGAGTGAAATCACAAAGCAGAACACAATTTTGAGTGGATGGGGTCTTTAAATTATGAGCAGGGAACTAAATAGTAGCTCAGAAATTATTATAAGTGGTCCTCCATGGTGAAATTAACTGCTTGGCTTCATTTCTAAATAGTCTGTTGATTGCTGTCCAGACAACTCCATGTAAAGGAAAGTGTAACTGAAATTTTTATAAATGCGTGGTGTGTTAAACTGTCACTGGCTTTTCTCTTGGCCTCCCCCGGCTTTTGCTTACAGCAACCTCTCAGGCCCAGGTCACACGTTATAGCAAAACATCGACATCACTCTGTGTCTGTTTTTGCAATTACCTCTCTCTCTCTCTAAAGCGGCAAGATTTTATTGAAACTAATTGCGTGTCTCTCAGGGGAGCCAAATCGTCTGAATACCAGGCTATGAAAATACACTGAGTCGTCATTGTAATTAGATGTGAGGGAGGAGGGTGGGGGAGGGGACTGACATCACTCCTGTCTGCGGTATTGAGTTACTGCCTTGGAGAGACTTGTATGGAAACTGAGTTAAGCTAAGGAAAGTCAAAGAAGGGTTGGCCTTCATCTCCTAATGTATCCACTGTAAAAGGTAAAGGTGTTCAATCATCTATTTATTGCTATTCAGGGAGGAACAAGCCTAAGTTAATGCCACTGTTCAGCTTGTTATTGCAGTGAGGGCTGACAATAATTAGTGGTTAAATATTTGATACAATGTAAAGAAAGGTCATTATACTGTGAGAAGGTAAATATATATATATAAGGATTGGAATTAAAATCTCTTAAAACTCCTTCAATTTGCGTTGAATAAATGCCACTTTGCATCAGGAAGTGTAACTCCAACCTGTAACACAGGCTCAGTGTTTTCTAATTGAGTCTGAGGAGGACACCCGTAATGTTGTGTTGCCATGCAACAGAGACTCATGTCTGTGAGATGGTTTCACTGATTGGCTGCTGTTTTTCTCTCTCACAGGGAACGTCAAGAGCAGCTGATGGGATATCGCAAGAGAGGACCCAAGCCCAAGCATCTACTGCTTCAGGTAAGAAAAGAATAACACTTGATACTCTTGATTATCTATCATGTAAATGATACATTACAGCTATGCTTAAGATTTCTTTTCATGCATGATTCCCTTACAAATAAGCCTATATATTAAAAAATATTATAAAAAATGTACGTTTTCTAAAATAAGGCTTATTTAAAAGGGTACTCTAGCAAGTTCATATTGGACTTCCATAAAGTGTGGGGACTTACAAGAGACAGATTTAACAAAGAATGGCTATGAGTGGTTAAGATCTTTAGTCTTTAGTATGCGTGAAACTCTGAACATTTATCATAATGCAACTTTGAAAAAAGTGTGTTTTGTTAGTCCCTCCCTGCCTAGTAAATGCCCACATCCTTCAAACTCAACACCCCCAGTTTTAATGCAGGTTTTCTGATATAAATTTGCAGCTTTCAAACCCAAGCAAAGATAACCCTGATGACATGAACAGGGTTATTTTCTTAGACTTCAGAAAGCTTCCTCCAGGACATCATACATGGACAGAAGGCATTTTCCCCCCTGCCCTGACAAGTAAACTGAACTTCATGGTTAAAATTGGCGACACACCCCTTTTAACACTGGTGTTGCATACCGAAAATTAGAATATATATTACAAACAACAAGATATTATCCGCGCTAGATTTAAAGGGGCCAGCTCCCTAACTTTACAGTTGTAGCTAAATGACTGTGAATCGTACATTTAGCGCATCAATCAAAGGTCCAAAAGGCCAGGGGAACCTCTCAGAGGACTGCTTTTGTTCCTCTCAGGAGGGTGTTTGTGGTAACACATGGGATAAAGTCAATGACGGGACACAAAGCAGCCAGTGACATTCCTCCGAGCTGAGGTCACAGCCACAGGAGACACTTTGAAATGTCACTGTGATGGCCGGGCCGGTGGCTGAAAGAGCTGCTCACGAACTGTAGGAGGGCTGTGTGAACATGGACGAAGGCCCCCGAAATAAATGTTGCGGTGGTTCTGGCCTCAGAAGAGCCCCTCCACACATTCCAAGCGCCGTTGGGCACAGTGCAGCTTGTGGGCCCCAAATGAACCGTAGCTTTTTGTTGTAGCCCGACATAGACACATGTATAGATACTGTAGACAGTTGAATCATTAATCAGATCCCCTACAAAGAGGGATGGCCTTTATTTTGAATAGTCATGTAAAGGGAGAAGAAATGTAATATTCATTGAGCTATATGTTTGTGCTTCTCTGAAAAGACTAATGGCTGTCTTGTTTCACAGGTCCCTTCTTTTGCCCGGAGATCCAGTATCCTGGCTGACTTACATGAGGCGTCCTTGGACAACGACAGCTGTCAGAAGAGCAACCCCATTCAGATGCTCCGTCCCCAAAGCCAGCAGTACCAGCTGAACAGCAAGAAGCACCACCAGTACCAGCCGCTGGGCAGGGAGCGCGAGGCCGAGCAGCAGCAGGCCAACAGCAAGAAGTACTTCTACCAGCTCAACAGCAAGAAGCACCACCACTACCAGCCGGGCCTCAAGGTGCACGAGCCTATGTTCGCTAAGCCCAGAGAAGTCAAGGCCCCGGAGCTGTCCAACAAGGGGTACAACCTTCCCCCTGTGTTGCAGCAAAAATGGATCCGGGACAAGGACTCCGGCTGCTTGACCAAAGTAAAGGATATCACCATGGAGCTGAAGAAGCTTCCAGCAGACCTCAACGGCCACAAAGAGCCAGAGAAGGTAAAACCAAAAGAGGACGCCTCGCCGCAGTCTAACGGCGTCAGCAGCAGCAAGCTAAAGATCGTGAAAAACAAAAACAAGAACGGGCGGATTGTTATCGTCATGAGCAAATACATGGAAAACGGGATGCAGGCGGCGAAGATTAAAAACGGTGAATCTGAAACCGGTGGGAAACCACCGCAAGGAACGGACAACAGCGTGGAGAACCACCTCGAGAAGATGAAACTCGTCAAAAAGCTGGGCCTCATGAATGGATTTGCGAAAAACCCCAAAGACAAACCGACTCTTCCCAGCCCTGGATTTAAGGGAGGTTGCCCCAAAGAAAAGGAACAGTCCCCTAAGATGGAGCCAACTGTGACGGAACAGGATAAACATGTCGAGGTCAGGGGTCAGGGGCAGCTTCCAGCGGATCAGCCTTTACAATTGACAACCAAGCCTAATCTGGTCTCCTTGCCTTTGGATAGAGGAGTTCCCTCCTTAACGGACAAAAGAGGAAGCCAAGGTGGATTTCAAGGACTAAAGCGACACCTCTCTGACACAAGCGGCGAGGAGCATGGGAGCAGTAAGAGGTTTTTGGGCTCTAGGAGTATCAGCGTTCCTAACACGGTATCTTCGCCCGCCCAAAGCATCAGCATAAACCAAAACGTTTACCAGGGTCACCTTGGACAGCAGGACTGTGGGTACGCAGACCAAGAGGAACCCATTGACTTGAGAATAGTGAAGTTCAGGCCTAAAGCCGCATCTTCCACGGTGACTCAGGCCGAATCTCCGACACAACTTGAAACACACACACAGGATCAAACACCCACACAAGCTGAAACACAAACACAGATGGACACACAAACACAAACCCAAACCCAGGCCGAAACACAAAAAATTGCAGAAGAGGAAAAACCCGAGTCATTGTCTGTTTCTAACCACGAAAAGAAAAACGAGGAGTCATTTCCCTCTTTCCAACCTTTCCTTGGAAATATAGTCATCACAGACATTACTACGAACTGCCTCACAGTCACATTCAAGGAGTATGTGACAGTGTAACAGAACTGTGTACCAACTGTAACTGTAGAAATGTACATGAAATATATTTGTATTTTCAGATGCTTGAATGTACAAACCAACTCTTAATGTTTTCTTTTTGTATAGTTCAGGAGAAAAAAAAGCATATTTGGATCTTTTATCCCATTATTTGCATATTTCTTTTTCTAAGCTCTACCTGTTGTAATTTCTGGAGATTTTATCACATGCAGTATCTAATTTCAGCTATTTCAAACTTAGTTTAAAAAGCAAAATTAGATGAAATGAATGCGGGAAGTTTAATTGCAGATGCCCTTACACTTGCTTACCTACTTACTTGTAAATACTCTTCACTTTTCTATAGATGTAATTTGATTTATACACTCAACTGTCTACATTCTCAGAACATGCTACACAAATGTAGATTATATGGAGAATTTTGTAAGGAAGAAAAATTATATTGAAACATGGTAAACTACACTGTGTGTGTGTGTGTGTGTGTGTGTGTGAGAGAGAATTAGAGTGTGAGTGTGTGTGAGAGAGCAGATGGACAGATTTAAACAAGGATGTGTGCTGCTTGGACAGATTATGCCATTAGGCATGCTTAAACAAGCAGATAAAGAAAAAAATAAGCGCCTTTCTGTCAATAAATGTCATTTGCATTGTTGAAAGGGAGGATGTTTTGAAAATGAAAGAATATTAATGGTTAATGTTTGATATATGCTCCTATTATTTGGTCTCTGTTCAAAGTGTTTAAATCATGCATCTGGAGATCTGATACTGAGCACAAGTCACTTCCATTACAACAGTAGACATACAACCATGTCACCATATTGATTTCATGTTTTGCAGCGCTGCAAACGTCTCATAACAACGGTTCATTTGAGTTATATCATTCACAATCCTGTGTTAACATTGCCAGTTGAGCTGTGTAATCCAGCAGATTAGTCCCACCAGGTGGGTGCTCCATGATCCATGATTCAGCTTTTCATGTTCCTGCCTCTGGCACCCCTAACATGCCCTATGTAGATTACAGAGTTTTTATCATTTTAAAAGTATTGTCAAAGCACATGTTCCTGTCATGATCAGATCGGTCCCTTTGTGTTATACATCCATGCCCCCTTGTGTGTCATTAAAAAAAAAAAAATCCCTTCCAGCACTGTGTGGTCTGGAAGTCCAGAGGTGCATTGAACTGTGAGAACGATGATCAGATGCACTTTTGATGTTTTGTGTGCAGACTAAGTGAAGGCTTCCTATGATACATTTTGCAATAATAAATTTGTTTGCAAGTGGAATTTGGACTTGTGTGTGATGTGTTTCTTGCTACACTTTTTAAAAAAATTTTCTTTTAATTGTTTTTTTACACATTATCCTATACTACCAACCATTGTTGTCCAGAAAAGAAACCTCATGGTTGGTATTCTATATCACATTCCCACTAAGAACTAAAGAGTTTAAAAGGAGAAGGGTGGCTGCTATAATGCTCTTAAATGGCTGACGTTACCTCAGAAGTTGCTAAATATGTACATGGGGGCTATTTGTGGCCCTGCGTGTGTCTGTGTGTGTGTGTGTGTGCAGGCTGCGGGCCGTGAGGATTATTACAGAGCCTGTGAGTTTATTTTCAGATGGGCATCATCTAACCCTGCGCGCTGCCTGGACCAACTGTTTGCCATCTATACTATACAAGTCAAGTTTCGTCTATGGCTGCATAAATCAATAGCTTTTCATTACTTCCAATTTACCAATAAATCCCATTTAACGCGACTCAAATGGGCCACAGGTGGAGATTTGCAGTTACAAAAGAAACTTATAGTGTTGTAAAATGATCAACAGGGGCCTGTATTATAGCCTAGCGTTAGACTATAACTTCAATAAATATAATATCCAAGAAAAACGTCAAGATATCGTGATGATTGTCTAATAATTGTTCTTAATTGCTAATTGGAGGTGAACGAAAATCCGACCCACTGTGAGCGACATTAGTAAGGGAGGATATTAGTGTAAGGTTGATCATTTTAACACAGCTTACACCTCAACCTATCAAATATGCTCTTCAATAAATCCTCCCGACGTGCTGAGAGGCTCAACGGGAGGCGAGAGGGTTTATTGCAGGTTCACTTTAATGACATCGCGTATTATTTATTTCCATCATGTTTTTTCCAAGGTTTTGGCCAGTTGCTGTTCCTCTGAATCAACTGAATGGCGCTTTGAAGCAGAGATCTGCAGAGAAGCTCATTCCGCTGGCGAACTAAACCACTAAACCTCTCCCTCCAAACGCTCCTCTTGTTTGCTGTAATGTGAGCGCAAACCCCCCCACACCCCCTCCCCTCTACCTGATGTCTTTTACACGGACATTATAATTGACGTGAGCGTGTTCCGACGCTGAGCTGACGTCACTCTCGGTGTAAAATGATAGAGACGGTAAAGCACTCGACCATTTCCTCTGCTGCAGCCCGCCAATAAAACTGCTTTCTGTGCGCGTTAATGTGAGGAACGACAGAGAAAATGGCTGTCCTCTCTCTCTCTCTCTCTTGCTCTCTCTCTCTCTCTCTCTCTCTCTCCCTCTCCATCCACTTTTTCTTTTTCTATCGAGTCTCTCTGAAACGCCTCGCAGCTGCTGCAGCCCACAAATAATTGCAACAATGTTTCAACTCAGTGGCTACAGCTGGAAATCCCCCGCTGGATTTAAGTAGAAATGATTTCATCAAAGTAGCATATTTATGGCTTTTTTTTGCAGGTATGTGGGTGCAGCTGCACGAACAAGCTGGTCATGTTGTAAGATTAATATAAAAAAAAAAGACATGTAAATAAGAGTGCAATGACACATCCTCTTTTCCTCTTCCTCTTATCTGTCAGCTCATGCTGTATTTATGCATGCATGGCTGATTCAGGCCTCAAGGTGCTCTGACACATTGTATTTGAAACTTTCTACAATCCCAAACATATTCAAGGAATCTTTATTTTTTTGGAAAACTTGACAGTGACATTATGTGAATTCTGGGTTAAACATGTAGTCCACTCCACAGACTCACAGTCTGGACTAGGCCTGCAGATTGTTTTCTCCCACAGAAAATAAAGTGCTGTGTTGCAGATTTTAAATTGCGCCACAGTCTTCTAAAACCGAGTGACCTCATGTGATTGACCCTTATACAGCTTTCCCACGCGTTCAGTCTTTTATATATAAGTATTCCAATAGGCTATAATTAGGCTCACTTTTAGCAAACTGAACACACATATAACTTAAATAAATTGAGATCGTGGCTGTTTGGCTTGTGAGCTATACAGACCGCCTTTATTTTGTAAAAAATGTATGTAAAAATTCATTTTATAAAAGAAAAAGATGTCTGGATCTCTATCACAAAACCAGCACTATGAGAGAGGTAGAACATTTCAAATCCATTCGTTAAGAAGATGTTGGATATAACGAACAGCTCACTTATAAAGTCTGAGTCTCTGTGTAGACTATTGACTGGGTATGAAAGCGTTATTCACAGTGACTAACCAGCCAGGGTCAACCAGCATCATACAATTTTAGCGACAAACAAACAAGATATGACTAAACCTCCGAGTATTCAGTGACTGATACTTAAAAAACTGACCTCACTGTGATTCAACACCACTAATGAAACCGGTGGATTCTTTTCGTTGAACCTGGGCCTGTGTACGCATGAACATCCAGTCATCTATTGTATTTTCAGTGTGTGGTTCTTTGGAGATAAAATAAACCTGAGCGCGCAAACATCTCACCAGCCACATTGTTCATCATACATGTAAATGTGTTCTGCTGTGTTTGGAATCATTTAAAGGATGGTAGGCCTTACATGGAAATAGCTAATTTGCCCTATTAGGCAATTATGAGAGATACAACCAAACGCATCAAGACCGCACCATATCTAAGAGAATGACGTTAGATTAGTGAAACTGCCTCACCTCTCCATTAGCCACGTATGGACTTTAAATGAATAGATCAATTAAAATGATTTATGCCTAATTGGAGAGAAAATGTGGAATGACCATTTATTATTGTCATTGGTCATTTCGGTCAGAGGTGACATATCTCCACATCGACATTCCTTAACTGTTATTTATTTACACCACAGTCTGATCATCGGCTTTATGAGGTGAACGGGTTCCATTTATCTTCCTCTTCCCGCATCAGTGCTTCTTTCCTCATTACTGCGCCTTTGTAATACGGCCGGGGTTTTTCCCCGTTCCTGCTCATACCGGGAATCCGCGTCTTGCCCGGATACAAGCCAACCAATGATGTTTTAACGGCGGCGGCACTGCTGCACTGCAGACGCGCCGAGACCAATCGCATCCAGAGTGTGAGGTGCGCCCATCTTCCCTCTCTGCCTGTGCTGACTGTTTGTTTATGCTGTCACAATCCGACAGGAAAGAAGGGCAATCATATATATTCAAATGATCAAAGTAGACAAACAGGTTCCTTAATAAATAATTACCTGCTCCCGACGCTCACCTGAAAAGATTGCGATATCCATACTTTGTTTTTTCTTGTGACAGCATATCTTTACATTTTCACACATGTCACATATTCTTTTTATTAATTGTGCATAGCTTACAAAAATAAAATGTTCAGTCAAACTGATTTCGTTTTTGTTTTTTTTCCTCTTGGCTTCAGCTCTGACCGATGTCTTGTTTGGCAGATGTTTTCATTGTGAAGGCATGAAACAAATGAGCAAATAATGTGATGGCAGAGAGAGGTCTGCTTCTGATGGATCTTAAAGCAGCGCTTTACTGTCCGGGAACAGATGTCCTATTACCCCGCAGGAGACTGGACCAAACTGTCTTCGTGAGAAACAACAATTCAGGCAAATAACACTAAATGTGTCTTCATTTGGTCGCGTCTAAATTAAGACTTTGGAGAACATTCAGGGCAGTTTGTAAATGCCTAACGACCTTATAACGACCAAGTTTTGGTGTTAAATGGATTAGACGTGATGCAAAGATGTTATTGGTCAGTGTGTAATAAATAACTGACCCCGAATTACCCCTTATTTGTCATGAACTGCAAACAGATCTTTTCATGCATTCAATTGAATAGAAATGCATTAGAAATGTGAACACATACGTTTATTTTATGTGCCAAATGATTTGAGTTAAGCCGTCAGCCTGAGGTATCACATGTCATCTGTCTGACGTTATCTTTCACTGGCAGGGTGGTTTTATTGGTTCTGTTGCAATGCGAGTAAACGTCTATCTTAAAAAAAACAAATTTAAATTAGTAGGCGGCTTGTATCTTTACAAATACACAAATAGTCTAATTTAAAATAGACAGGTTTCAAATATCGGCAATAAGTCAAATGAATTGTTTATGTATCTTGTTATATCATTGAGAATCTGATAAGCTTTACAAGCGTGTGTTGCATTTAAATGCATTTAAATCCGCAGTTGGACATTTTTATTTGGTCTGTACAAGAAAACAGAAGCCTACAATCATTTAATTAAAACGGCTCTTATCTATTAAGCTCATTATCAATGACTGCAGCAGTGATCAGAAAAAAAACCCTTTTCTTTTATCAATAATATATCTTCATTTGAATTTTTAAAAAATCGCATATTAGACTTTTAATTCCGTGCTCATTTCACTCATCGGTTCTGATTAAGATAAGGAAAGAAAACATCAAATTGATCAAGAGTCCAATATTTTTTATTTTTAGGCCCAACGTAATTATTTAGATTTTTTTTTTTTTTTTTTTTTTAAAGTAACTGACCTCTACTGACCTTATTTAACAGCCAGCAAAAGTCACCTAGGCCTATTTAAATAACCCTATAAGTGTCACCGACGTCAACCATCATTATTATTATTATTATTAGGATTTGGCTTTATAATGTAATTATATATAGGCCAACTTCATTATACAGCTTTAAAACAGGTTATGAAGCCAGAGATCTATTTTCATTTTTTAAATGTTATTTTCGCCCCTGTTTTAATCTTTTTAACAGATACGTCGGGTTGTATAATAGCCTACACTGTGAACAAAACAGAGAGCTGACTCATAAGACGAAACCACGTTACTGTGACTCAGTGCTTTTTTTTAAAAAGTCCACATAAAAAAACTAGGATGTCGGATTTTATTAAATGTATTTTTTATTGAGTTGTTAAACTAAACGCGAGTGAGCACATGAGATCAGTGATATTTTCTCTTCACTTTTCCTTATTGATTTATTGTTTTTGTGTGTGGCTCTTTTATTGCACTGATTGCTCCATTAAAACAGCAGGCCTCATGGAAGCCTCTAGATTATCTCCGCATTATTTTGGTTGGGTAATGTCATCAACAGAAAAAAACACTTGGACATAAAATATGTTATAAGAACCCACAGAGCAGACGACAGACTGTTCTCACAAGTTTTATTGAACACATCGATCACAGAGACGTGTGTCATAATGCAGAAACAAACTCTTTCCTGACCGTCGCCAGATGTTGACTTGCAAATCATCTTTTCTTACCATATTGTGGGCCATGGCAACAGCTCCGTTTCCCAACATTTTATAAATCAAATCCCCTAAATGTCTGCATATGGTCAGTGACAGAAATCTGACGGGATGTCAGTTCACCTAAAGATAAACTGATCAAACTGACCATTCAGTCCACCAACTTGACAGCTCTTTAAATATATGGCACGCGGTGAAAAAAAAAAAAAAGATCATATGAAACAACACACATCCAGGCTACGGCATTGGCAGCACTTCAAAAACATCACTTGCTGTCAAAGTGCGAGTTAACCTGCTTATAGATGTAATAATATGAATAAATAGCCTGGCTATAATTTTATACCAGGGAGTGGATTTATCTTCCCTATGCTTGGCCCGACAAAGCAAGGACAAGTCAAATGTATTTATACACCACATTTTAAAAATAACCGGAGCAAAGTATTGTACAAAATAGATACACTAAAAGCACATGTAAAAAAAATGAAATGACATAATAGTAAAAGGCAGAATAACAACAACAATAATGATAATGATAAATTCTGGTTTCTCTCACATCTCTCTCCGTGAGCCCTACTGGACGCTGCTGTTGTAGTTTTGATGTATTTATGAATATATGAACGATGTAGCGTATGACATATGACTATTTTTCTTTTACTGTGTATGTCAAGTTTTGTGCACACACTGCAACCCAATTTCCTTGTGGGATAATAATAAAGTTCGTCCAAAATAGTCTAATAAAATAATAACAATGACAAAGTGAATGAATTACTACGGGCAGGTGAAACGTGTGTGTAAGGAGAATAGGCAGACTTTACAGTTTAGGGACTGATATAAACACCCTCAGCCGGGCGGGTTCACTGTCTGTGCACATAGAAACATTGCTGGATAGACTGAGCGAAAATGAGGGTGTGTTGCTCCCTTTTCGTTTGTTTATTCCTACTTTTCTCGCTATCCTTGAATACACCGTCGCGTGCACGTGCCTACCGAGTCCACTTTTGTGACCACGTGCGTTTTCGAATATCATAACTTGCGCGTTATGATTCATTCGCCGCGCGGGGGAAAAGAAAAAAGAAAAAAAAACGAGCCTCCATTTCCCGCCCCCCCCCCCCCGAAAGAATTCACACACACAGGCTCACGCTCCTCCCCTCACTTAGCAACCCGAGCACGTAGCAACGGCTGGACCAATGGGCGTCCCGTTCGAGGTTCCACCGACTGCGGTTTCCTTAGCAACGCTGTAAAAAAAAAAAAAAGATTGCGCTGACGTCCATTCTGCTCGGGAGTATTATGGTCTGTCGGGAATTCAGAGTGGCTGGGACTGGAAAAAAAAAGAGCTGCTTTGCTAACGTTAGCGTCCGCCGAGCTAACGGTAGGTAGCACCGGAGTAAACATGGAGCTGTCTGCCGTCGGGGAGAGGGTGTTCGCTGCCGAGTCTATCATCAAACGGAGGATAAGGAAGGTGGGAGATGTAATGCGCTCGTGTTGAATATAATGCACCAACACTGCACTCTTAAACATTACTGTTGCCCTGCGAGGCTAACGAAGTCATTTGTGTTTCTTTCTGACGGCATGCAGGGTCGCATTGAATACCTTGTGAAATGGAAGGGCTGGTCTCCCAAGTAAGTCCTGCTACATTTGTGTCTGTCGCATGTTTTCAACCCCCTGCCGTCGGTACTGTCTGTCGTTAGCTCGCCACAGTTAGCGACAGACAGTCAGATTAAAGCCGAGGTGTAACACGGTGGGGACTTTAGCTCGCAAGCTGACTTTTAGCTCATCGTGGCCATCCGCATCGCTTCCTCGATATTAACTTCATGTTTTATCTCGCAGATACAGCACTTGGGAACCAGAGGAGAATATTTTGGACTCCCGCCTGTTTGCCGCTTTTGAGCAGAGGTAGGATGTTTGGGCTGGCCTTTATGGGCAGATCCAGTGGGTGTTAACATGTCCAATAAATATCTGGTGTCCTCGGTGCACTTTGCTCCCGTGACACTCAAAATGGGTGTCTGACTGTATATATTTCACAGAGAGCGTGAAAGGGAGCTCTATGGGCCCAAGAAGAGAGGACCAAAACCCAAAACGTTTCTGCTCAAGGTAAGTCCAGCAGATGTTTTTTTTAAAAATTATTATTATTGGTGTATTGCATGCTCACAGTGAATAATGCAGAAGTGTAATCACATCAAATCATCATACCATAATTTCTCTATCGTGTCGATATGTTCACTTCTGCACAGTTTACTTATAACACCTGCAAACTCATTTTGGGCTCATGTAGTCTAAACGCGCAGGGATCCTTAATGATGCTAATCATGCATGTAGAAAACAGCGCATCTGGTAATATTAGCTGATGGGGACTCGTTAAAAGAGTGTCATCCGTTTGGAATAACAAGAATAACAATGAAGCAATCTTCAGGTCAGATAATTGCTTGTGTTTCATCTGTCAGCATGATTTCATACATCCGTCTCTGTAAAGGTCAGGAAATATAATTCAAGCACGTTTAATCGTACGTGATTGTAAGTGGAGTGTGGGTTGAGTAAAGCATCATAGCCTGATACAGTCAGCAAGAAGGTTCAGCTTTTCAGGACGGCGAACCGTGAAAATTGCTTAATGACCGACAGTTTATCTTGAACTAAATACAATAATCTCAATTGACAGCTGCTGTTAAAAGAAAGGGGGGGGGTGTGTAGTGGAATTTCACGAGTAGATACTGTGTCCAGACAGGAACTGCTTAGTGTTGCGTTTATCATCCTAATTGTGTATAATTACAATCCCATGCTACTAATTCCTCCTTCGTTTTAAACTGTTGCATTTGTAGTCTGGGTGTAACAGCGGTGTCCAGTGTCAGGCATGAGCAGCAGTTGAAACGATCAAAAGGCCTTTCACAGCAGACATTTTGACATGTCACAGCAGGGAAAGTATAGGTAAAAATAAATTAATTAGTGATGGCTGAGTTCCAATTAGCTGCTTTGGTTTCAGGGGCTTGGTATTGCGCATGCTGGCTCACCTTCAGGGTTTATTGAGGACACTTGAAATACCAGAGTGTTTTCCTGCTGTCACAGGTTTAAAAGTCCTGCTGTGAAAAAATCCTGTTAAGTTTATTATGAAACACAAAAAGGGGAAATTGATTAATTTAATCATTTTTAATAATATTTTCTTTCCTGTTTTAATCATTTTCTCACAGGCACAGGCTAAAGTTAAAGCAAAGTCTTATGAGTTCAGGAGCGATGCAGTCCGAGGGATGCACATCACCTACCCAACCCCAGAGCCGGTTATCACCCCCAGGGCCAGAGAGGGACTGAGAGCCGTTGTTCCCACCATCTTCCCACCCAGCACCGTCAATCGTGGAGAAAGTGTACGTGTCAGACCACCAGAATTGTCCCGTGAGCACCAGCAGCTTGGCCTCCAGCAAACCGGTCCTGAAGGGCTCATCCACATACCCAAAAAGAGAGGCCCAAAGCCTAAGCCCCGCTTTAAGGACAGCAGCTGCGGCCCTGCTGTCTCCGAGCCCCACAAGAGGAGAGCAGAGGAGCAGCTGAGCCACGGCCCTCACAAACTGGTCAAGCTCCAGGGGGGTGAAGATATGAGGCTGGTCAAAGTTGCCCAGAGACACCCAGAGAACTATGGTCACAGCTATAAACATCACCACCATCACCACCACCACCACCACCACCACACACACAACCGGGGAATGTCCAGTGGAAGCTCCTACAAGCAGCTGTACTCAGACTGCAGCCTGCATCCACACAGGACAGACATGGACACACACAGGACTAAGGACGGCCCCAGCTACCTGGCACCTGCACACTTCAAGCACCAGTCCAAAATGAGCCAGAGCCGGAGTCGTTCTGTGCAGAGTCCAGAGATGGAAAGGCCTTACTTCTTGGACAGGCCGTCCCCGACCCGGCTCCTGGACAACTTGGACGAAGTGACGTGGAAGCCTTCCCTCTGCAACGTGGAAAAGGTCCTGGTGACAGATGTGACCACCAACTTCCTGACTGTCACTATCAAAGAGAGCAGCACTTCTAAAGGCTTCTTCAAAGACAAGAGATGATTTCTTTATGGCACGCTTCGTTTTCTAGGACATGGTGTGATTAAGCAAAGCTTTTTTTGTATGTAATGTATAAAGGCAAATTACATTATGTGCATATGTGTATATATTATAAAGCTGGACATCTATTTAATGTATTGACCAAATCTAATGAAGTCCATTTCACACCTTGCATTGGTTACATGAGTGACTTTTTCATGTTTCCTTTGCAGCAGCTGGCTACTTTCTGTACAGAGCTTGTGAATTTTACTATTTTGAAAAGTAAAGAAAAGTGTAACAAAGAAGAATGTATTTTTTTCACTCTCATATTTTCTAGCCTGAGCTCATACAAGTAAACTGAGAGGTGAGGCCAGACTTAATCTGTGGATTGAATTAATTTGAACCGATTAGACAGAAAATAAAATATTATTTAAAAATGTACTCAAGCACTTTGAATTGAAAAGTATTAAGAAAGAGTCCGTTTGTGTTGTGTTCAAAGACCGAGCGTGTCCCGGTTTTTACAGCCATGCTGACTTTGTAATGTCATAACATTTCTAAATGTGTGCTGAATTAATAAATTCATGTCGAACATGTTACCAAGTTTTCCCAAGTTGTGTATAACTGCATTTTTTCCATTAACACAGTATATTTTACATTTTCATAGAAAACGAAGCTTTGATGTAACAAAATAATTACAGTTGGTGTCAAATCACTTTTTAGACGCATTTCAATAAACCTTTTGAATTCTCATGTTGTTGTGTCTCATGTCTCTTCCGTTTTATTAGCAGCGTTTATTACACAGCCGTCGGCCTTGACCCGTTTTAAATAACATTTGAAGGCAACGCCTAAGCTGAGAAATGAGCTTGTGGATTTGTTCCAAACCTGTAACGATATTAGGCCTTTAAACCACAGTTTAAAAACACTGGAAACATTTTATTAATTTTAATATATTCTAATGGCTTTAATGTAAGCTTTAGCTAATTGGAAATGCCTGAAAAAGCTGCCCTGTTGTGGTTTTAAATAGGCCTATACTCCATGCTAAATAAAGAGTGGTGGGTGGAAGTTGGAGGCCTCAGGCTTTGGACGAAGTAACCTCATTTAGTCAATTCAAACCTTCAACAGGCCCTCGCTGATTTCTGTTAAGTTTGCTGAGCGACAACACGCCTTTTCTTCCATCAAATAAAACGTTTTGTGTGAATATTAAATTTCGAGGAGAGCTTTTCGTCGTGCGTCTCAGGTTAGCTTTATCTAGCTAGCTACCTTTAAATTGAGTCATTTGAATAGGCTACATTTGACATGGATGTGCAGCCTGGCGGGGGAAATACAGCTTCTCATTCTTACAGGCCCCAGCTCCTGCATTGAATCTATTCTCTCATTTCACAACCATCTAACTGATAATGCAGTGTTAAAATATTCACGTTGTTATATTTTTCTAATCAGGTCTTGTATGAATAGGCCTATAATTGCCGCTTTTGCAGGCACGGTACTGCTCCATTTATCAAGATTTTAGTGTTACATATAAGCTTCAAAGCCGACACATTCGACATACTTTACATATCCAGGATTCATCCCTAAACAGGTACCTCTTTTTGGTGCAAAATATGAATAAATGACATAATCGAAGTATTGTATTTAATGAGCTCAGACCGTTTTGATTTCATATATCCCGCTCTGATCTAAAAGGGTTATATTTAACAGGTGATAGATACCAAACGCAAATACACAGTATTAAGGCCGCATAGCTGATTGTCATAGGGTTAATTAAACCCGCACACTCATCAATCTATATGCAAATGTTGATCCCACATTCAAATCGGAGGCGGTAAAATCCCCTCAGTCACTGTATCCTCAACGAGAGACAGGAGTGGACTGAATGTTGAAGCCTTCACACCTCATCACCCCTGCTCCTCTTTGCAGCAACAATAAAAAATGAACACAAAATATGATAATAATAATATAATAATAATAATTATAATCATGATGATAATAAAAACACAACTATTGCTTCCCAACTCATGCATTTGGATTTATTTGACACTGATTTAATCATTAACACAGTTTATTCTCTATGATACATGATACACAATTTAGAATATACATGTAGAAACTATTGATGACAGTAAACTACACAGTTGTAATACAGTAAGTTTATATATGCACAAACATTTACTCCACAGATATTTCAGGAGATCAGATATCAGTTTTCACTTCTGCCATTGTCCATGCTTTCATGTCTCTGGTCCTTTTCTGTTGAGATAAGAAGATAAAGAACAGTTCAAACTATGAATCCTGCAAATGATATTACACATGCTGACACATTTCAGTATCAGAGGTGAAGGAAGCAGATGGGATTACTGATTAATATTCAGTTAAGTGTCGCTGAGTCATATTCTTCAACCTAATAATCAAGTTTAGTTATATATTAAAATGAGAGGCTATCTCCACGTTGTAGGATTTACACAAGATAACTGACAGTGTTGAGAAAAATATTACATGATATGAGCGTGACTCATAAATTGTTTCACAGGTTTTTTGAGGTTTCCTGTTGTACCAAGCAGTTCAGATAATATCACAAAAAAACAGGAAGAGCTATAAAACAACAGCAACAAGAAATTACAGACACTACTAATTCAGTATGCAAAGGATAACAAGGCAGCAGGGAATAAAAGGAGACTTGACTCAGGCCTTGAAGCAGGACTTGCTTGTGTGTGTTGAAATGTGAAAGAACATCAACATCAACTCAAGAAATCTGTCACTGCATTTTTTTTTTTTTGCACCCTGCATGTACTGCTAATGGCTTAAATTAATACTGACCATGTTGCTATGTAGCTGCATGTACAGTATGTATTTTGGGATTTGAAGTGAAATTTGAGACTTTTGGTGACCTTTGTAATCATCATTATCATCATCATCATCATCATCAGATGGGGTATCCGTAGTTCCTGTTACAGCGAGGGTAGCAGTGAGGGTTCAGCCAGTTCTCCATGTTGGTCTCCTGGGCCCTCTGATCCAGAGCCTGCATGTGGATCAGATGCTCCTGGGAAATGATGCATCAGTGGATGAAAGTAACATTAAAAAGAGAGAACACATGGAGGCTGATGAATGTGAACTTGGTTGCTACCCACATTTGCATAAACAAAACCAAATGTAGAACAGGGGAATCACCAAGTTAAAGTAAAACTTCTCTGACTGAAAACAGTTTATTCTCTCTGTTTTCAGTTTCACAGACAGCACGGCAGCGTGATCACATTACAATTACAGATATGAGTATAGCTTATAAGTGGGACACATGCTGGGACTTGTTCAGTGATGACTAGAATTATTCAAGAAAAAACCCAATCCAAACACCCGGAGAGTAATATAAAATCATATTTATATGTGCTGCTGCTTGAATTCGATTTTCCTCAGGTCAGAATAATTGTCAAAATAATTACGCAAATTCAGAGAAACAGATAGAATGCACATATTTGATTCTACTAGATTATATACATATCATGAGTTAGTGTTAAAATTATATTTACTATAAATGTGCTCTTTACAATATGTTGAAAAACAAAAAACAAAAACCCACTTAACTAAAATTCCCTCCCTTTGGTACTGACTTTTAATTGATTTCAACTTAGAATTTAAATGATAAATAATGTCAAGTAATATCTCTCAAAAACTCCTACCTGTTTGTGATCATTGAGGATTGAGCTTTTTGCAATTATTTGTATTGATTTATTTATTTATAATTAGTAGTTTATGTATTTGTTGATTTTTTTGTTTTGTCATGTTGATTTTAATTATGCATTATTCAAAAGTTGACATCCAAGTTCAAATTTAGATAATTTATGAATAATACAAATGATAAAATTATATATATTTTTTAACAAGATAGTAATGTGTCAATAAATATTTTTACATAAACACTAACAAAGTGATAACACTTTATTTAAACCATCCTGCATTAATTATTATTATGTATTCATAATTGTTTTCTAATTAGACATGATATATTGCACTATTAATTATACTATTTATTCAATGTTTATTAATGGTATTTCAAAACAAATGATACGAAGCCTACATTAGAGCTGCTTGAAAACATGTAACAAAGTTCTTATGATATATAATCATATGAATTGCAAAAATATTTATAAGCAGGTCTTAACAAACCTGAAATTGATTTGTACATGTCTGTAATTAATGCTTCATAACACTGGAAGGATTTCCATTGATTATTGTTCTGTTATATTTAACATTCATTAACTGCTATGGATGCTTTATATGAGGAGTTATAATTACAAAGACATTAATAATCACTTCAAATTGTGCTCTTTTTTCACAGCTACATTATAGTGTTAGAAGAATGTATTCAATGTTTATGTACTGCTTAAAATGCTGAGGGAGGGTTAAAGTGAAGTGTTACCTAAAAGAGTGACAAAGCTCAGTATAGTCAATAGTATGTGGTCAGTCTACACCTTGTATGTATCTGTGCTCTTTGCTCTGAATGAACCTTACCCTCATTGGCTCATCGGGGTGGCCGGGCTTCATTGGTCGGTCCTGCCTCTTGCTGCGGAGCAGCTGCTTAGCAAAGCTCTCCTTGATGATAGGGTTGGCATCTGAGGGAGTGACAGAGATAAGAGTTTGTCTGGAGAGAGATAAAATGTTTACTCTAATGTCTTGTGATACGCATCCAGTACTTCTGCTGATGCTGGGAAAGAAAAGATTAAACAAAGAATTCATGAATTAGCTATGTGAAAGACCATAAAAGAGATGAGAGACAATTTATGTGTGACAGGTTTATTGTTGATGTGAGTGTGAGTTAGCAGTTTCTTTTATTTTTACTCGCTCCTCACAACACACAGGATAGTCTGCTCCGAGGTTAACCTCAGCCTGAGTTATTTTGTTTTTGCAAAGAACATAACAGCTGTTTGCTTGGTGGCTGGGTATTGGCTAATCAGGATCACATTCCTCTCACTTAAAGCTGTGTTCAGACCCATGAATAAACCTCTCACCACTATCCACTATCTGTGGCTGCTGAGCTGTGGTTGGCCTGATCTGTTCAGCCAGTCCATGTGAGGCTGTTTATTCCTCAGCACCATTCCCAAGGGAGCTGCTCTCCTGCTCCTGCTCTCCCCGACACACACACACACACACACACACACACACACACGCACGCACGCACGCACGCACGCACGCACGCACGCACGCACGCACGCACGCACGCACACACACACACCCACACACACACACACACACACACATGCACAAACACTCGCTGGCCTCTGCAGAGCGAGGGCTCTCTGTCTCTGTCTCCCTTGCTCTAACTCAGGCCTGTTTTGAGAGGCAGGGTATTTGGTGGAAGGTAACAAAGTGCCCATTCATCCTCCTCGCTCCCCAGGGAGTCCGACCCGTGCAGCACGTGACCCCAGCAGGCAGCCAGGCTGGCTCTCTGTTGCTCCCTTCCAGAGGGAGCTACTGTGAAAATGAACCCAGCTCTGTCAACACAAGAGCAGAGCTGCTACTGCTGCTGCTGCCTGGACTTTCACAGCAACGTGGCAAGACAGCAAATCAATATAAGACAGACTGATTTTACCCTGCTGTTTTAGTTTGTGCTGGCTTTAAGCAGGTATGCATGCTGCAAATTGACTAATTATACATTCTAGGTGCAGCTCCTGCAAAATGCAATAATGAGGTTAAAGGAAAAATGAAAATGCATCAATTGTTAACATAAAACAAATGTAAAATGATATTTCTTCCACATGATTTACCATCTAAATAAAGTCACACAGCAGAGGAAAGTAAAAAACACCCATAAAACCGAAATGGCATCATCCAAACCTCCATGATATGCATCATTCACTATCCTTCATAGCCCTTATCTGACTCACTGGTGTAGATTCAATCTGCAGGAGAAAAAAGTTTTCCCCTCGATTCAAATTCCAACCTGTGTGCAGAGATAGGCAGCTTTTCCACCTCAGGTAAAAAAATTCCCTAAATGTTCCTACCTGAGTACACGGTCAGCAAGACCAGGCAGAGCAAAAACACCAGCAGCTTCTTCATCTTCTTCACCTTTTTGCTTCTCAAGCCTTCTCTGCTCTGAGGTCCAGATGAGGGTCCAGAGGGGGTGAAGGGGAACATTCTCCTCCCCCCTGCACCTCACCCACAAACATAGCTGCTCATGTTACTGTCGAGATATTTTAAATAAAGTGATTGTGCTGAGACATTAACACTAGATGGCAGTGCAGGCTGTTTTTGATGCTGTTTCAAACCACATCAGTGAATGAAGTGAACCACTATAATAAAAAAAAATACACATAGCTACAAGCTTGATTTATCACGTATCAGTTTAAAACAAATAGTACCACTCACCGTGTAGTTTACTGTTGTTTACTGAGAGAACAACCCAGATGATGTCAGCTTCATAATTAATAAAGAGAGCTGCTTCACAAACTGGGAAAATGGAATTTAAAAGATGTGGGCGTTAGCCTGTCAGTGAGGGTAAATAAACATGCTGTCACATTGCATTATGGGAAGTATAGTTGTTTCGGTTTTTTTTAGAGCTTGACCCACACAAGGGAATAAATAAAAGTCAGCATGGCTCAGACCAATTCTTAAAAAATAGAATAAAATAAAATAAAAATATGCCTCTGACAAGTCCCCCAACTTAATGGGAGTGCATTAGAACATCTTGGTAAGAACATCAAACATCTGCTTGGGGCCCCCAGACGGTTTAAAAAAAAGTTATTAAAACAAAGTAAAAATATAAAAAAGAAATAATAAAATGGAGAAAAAAACTCATGGGTGAAACCACAATAACAACTGTGATTCGCTTTTTTGTTGTTGTTGTAGTTATTCTCAACATGGTAGCCTAATTGTTTGTGTTTTCTTCTTGACATCACTGCTCTCTGCTGTTACTGAGAACACATTTCCGGACAAGGATCATAAAAGTTTTATCTCATTTTAAACATGATTACGTTTATTATGATTTCAGAGTATAGTTCTTTGTTTTGTTTAATCGACTACCTGCATAGATAGTAAGCTAATATGCTTTTTAAAATGTATTTATTATAGCGATGCCAGTGACGTCATCGTGCGTCATTCTTTCCGTTTCCTCCTCTGCGCGCCTTTTTCATGACGCATGTCTTCAACAGCCACTGTGCGGACTTATATTGCACTGATGTTATTGCTTTGATTCATTCCTGAAAGCTTTTGTTCCTGAATTGTGATTATCTCACACGCTATGGGCTCCTGATGCAGAATAGAGCGCATGCGTGCAGAGGAGCGGCTGCCTGCGCATCAGGAGCTCACAATCAGAGATGAGAATGGAGTGAGATATTAACTATGTTTACTTCCTTGTTCGTTTCCACACTTTTTTTTCACTTCTAGACTTGTACTCAGATTTTAGTTGGGTGGAGATATGATGGGAATCATGTGAGCTCACTTAAACCCAACATTAAAGGTGCAGTGTGTAGAATTAAGTGGTTTCTAGCAGAGCAGACTTGGAAGAAATGCAATATAATATTCTGTAGGCTATTGTAGCAACGGAGGAGTTCCCAGGTTTTGAATTTCAGTCACAGATGCACTTCCAATGGACTCGTGGTGCGACCATCCCAATTCTAAAACTAATTTAACAAAGGAGGGGTTTCGCGCACCAGGTCTTGAATCCCAGTCTCCCAGTCTCCCAGACCCCAGACGGTGTTTATCAGTCAGTCAAAGGGTCAACCTCTAGTCTTTAGTCATCCATAATTATTTACAGTATGTTTTACAGAGTGTATAATCACCTGGAAATAAGAATAATTGTGTTGTCATTACCTTATAATGGGCCTTTATATACATAGGCTACATATAGAACAGGTCCTCTTATACAGAGCCTGCATGTTTCTATGGTAGCCCAGAATGGACAAATCTAACACCAATTTCATGGCCACCACAGGTGCTCCTAAATGCTTAGAAGGGGAGCTGCTGGTGAGGGTGTGTATTAGGTTTGTTGCAATCTGCAACTTCACAGGTATATGCCACTAAATCCTACACACTGGTCCTTTAAATCATTAAGAATGATTAAGGTGTATCTCTCAGCCCAACAGGAGGGTCAAGCTGTCAGTCAAGTGCAGTCTGTACCTACAAGCGGTACATCCCAAGTATTTTATTTGATATTTCCTCATTCCTTGCTTGGTATCCTTGCATCTCTCCATGCATTCACAGAGGGAGGGACTAATACACAAGAAAAAGAGGGAAGTGAGGGAAACATGGGGGCAATTTAAAAGACATGGGATACACCCAAAGTCATCAGAGGAGGTCTAATTAGGCAAATGAAGTGAAAACCCCTGTGTGGGTGTCCCATGAGAGGGCTGGGTCTTTTATTTTGTTACACTACAGTTACTAGAGACCCACAGTAATCTCAGTACTGCAGCTACATCAGGGTTATAGAATACTTCTTCTAAACATCAGTTTTATCAAAGTATTTTCATATAGACTTCATTATTTTTAATTAGATAATTATCTCAACTATCTCAATGATCTGATGTAGACACCAGGTACACTTGTAGCTATCTAGTGGCACTTGAATAAGACACTTCATTTCAATAGCTATAATTTGTTCTATTTAAGCCATATTTATTTCACTTTAATCTGTGCAATACGAATATCACCTCTGGTATATTACCACTGAATACAATTACTTTTGCAAATAATGTAAATAATGTAGATTATTTTATTATATATTTTTACTATTATTGTTTTGTCTTATTGCTGCTCTTCTATTCTATTTTACTGTCCACTTGCTGATGACTAATAAAGGAATATCTTATTTTATCTTATCTTATTTTACATGTTATCTTGTTTTCGGTATGTTCCAGTGTTATATGAATCGATATTAGAATAGATTACATTGTCTCTACAGTTTCCTTAAAGGCTTGTCCTATGTAATACATGTTTGCATGTCTGTAGTGTAGCAACGTGTAAACAGCTGCTGTTGTATAATGTAGGATATACACAGCGCATGTGTGTTTTCCTGTTTGTCAGATGACTATCTTGGTGATTTCATACTCTTTGTTGAAGCTGTCTTAGCGAGGTAGCTCGTGGGCTCAACGTCACATCGTTTCGACTCAGTTCTACATAAAGATCATTGAAGCTGGGATTAGTTTCACCATCCAGCTGCTGTGTGAGAACATGAGTGTCGCAGAGGAGTCGTGGTGCTCCTCCTGCCTGCAGTCAGTGTTGTTGACATAGCTCTGCTCTGCACTCGTTAGCATCCTCCGCCTCTCCCCTGCCGACCAGCAGCGATGTACGAAGAGGGGGAAGAGGTGCAGGACGACTGCGGCTCCCGGGAGGAGTGGACGCTGCTGTTCTGGACCTCTCTGGCCGTGATCGTCCCGGTCATCATCACGCTATGGTGCAGCGCGCAGCGATCTAAGCGGAAAACCCACATGAAGGACTTCTTTCGCAAGAGCAAGCACGGCTGGCACTACACAGACCTGTTCAACAAGCCCACCTACTGCTGCGTGTGTTCCCAGCACATCCTGCAAGGGGCTTTCTGCGACTGCTGCGGCGTGTGTGCCGACGACCAGTGCCTGCGCCGGGCCGACCGGAGTTTGCAGTGCAAGGAGATCATGGCCCCCTCCCGGCCTGATGGGGCCATGGAGCACCGCTGGGTGCGGGGAAATGTCCCCCTCGCCAGCTACTGTGTAGTATGTAAACAGCAGTGTGGGACGCAGCCGAAGCTCTGCGACTTAAGGTAATGTTGACATTGAGACAATGCATCCTCATATGTTGGAGACTCACTTGCAGACCTCCAAATCTGTAGCTGCGCTTGTGCGTAAAATACCGGTTGTGATTATGTTGCAGACATTCAGTCACATTAGGGTCTTGAGGATAGGTGGTCGTCTATACGTAAAGAACAACTGCAGCTTCCTTTACTGATGTACAATCCAAACGTTCAAGGTTAACTTAACATAATGGAGTTCAACGACCTTTCATTTTAATCTGTCATTAATTTGCTCTAATGCACTGCTGCTGCTATGTGGAACTGCATGGCACAGTCTGTCATAATCTCATATTAATCCCCCTTTAGCAGCGAGGAGTCTGAACCACCTCTCTGTATGTTCTCTTTCTGCTATGCGTGTGTCTCTTTAACTTCTAGGTGTGTGTGGTGTCAGACCACGGTCCATGATGACTGCATGGACAGCCTGGCGGATGAAGACCACTGTGACTTGGGCGAGTTTCACAGCCTCATCATCCCTCCTCACTACCTCTACTGTGTCAACAAGCTCCGCAAGAGACACCCTGACGAGTACAGCAAGGTGGCAAAGTTATGACTTGGTAGTTTGGGGCCACAGATAGTATATGTGTTCTTACAGCGAGCTTTGTGTGGTGTCCCAGAGCTTTTTTAAGCAATATTGGTATTGTGTTCTTGTGTTTCTTCAGCTGGCGTCTTGCTGCGGCAGTGGCTGGACTCCAGTGTTGGTCCTGGCTAACACACGTAGTGGTAACAACATGGGGGAGGCTCTGCTGGGAGAGTTTCGTACCGTCCTCAACCCTGTGCAGGTCAGTCTTCTCTTTGTTCATGTTAATTAGTCTAAATCATCCTTCTGCTCTCCCTTTTTATTGTCATCCTGCCATCAAAGCCTGGCGATGAAGCTAGATTGTAATTTCTTTCTTCTCCTCTCTCCTCCAGGTGTTTGACTTGTCAGAGCTGTCTCCCTCAAAGGCCCTCCAGCTGTGCACCCTCCTTCCCCCTGGTAGTGTCCAGGTGCTGGTGTGTGGGGGTGACGGCACAGTGGGCTGGGTGCTGGATGCCATCGACACTATGAAGCTGAAGGTGAGACGACAATGAAATGGGATGATTTTTGCAGTTTTGAATTCAACACCTCTACCTTCAATTTCTCAGTGCACAAGATAACAACATAGCTGCTGCTCTTGTACTTTACTGTTTTAGGGCCAGGACCAGTTTATCCCAAGAGTGACCATCCTGCCCCTGGGCACAGGAAATGACCTTTCCAACACTTTGGGTTGGGGTGCCGGGTATGCTGGAGAGATCCCTGTGGAACAGGTTCTCCGCAACATCCTCGATGCCGAGGTGGTCAAAATGGACAGGTGGGGCAGCGATCGCCTTCAGTCTATCTAGTCAGATCTATCTATCTATCTATATAGTAGCAGAAATGTGTGGTAATTTTCTTGTAGTTGTGCAAAGATGTTCTTGCTAACAGCTTCTCTGGTGAAACCGGTATTGTTGTGATAGTGCAGCTGGCATTGAAAGGTCTAAAAGGGTCTTAAAGTGAGGCTGAAGAAACTTGCATGAAGAATTAGTTTTTTGTTTAATTATCTAATTTGTGTGCAGGGTTGTGGCTAACATTGAGGACACTGAGGTCAAGTCTTTTTCGTATTTTCACTGGGCTTGAATTTGGGGTAGTTTATGTTGTGTGTGTGTGAAACTCACACATGGTGGATATTTTACAAGGTGATTTCAGTATTTTTTGATACTGTAATGTTAAATTTGAATACCTATAAAGCAGCATATATTTTTAGTATCTTCCTGTAGCTACAGCCATGTTTGTGTTTCTTATGTTTCTTATTATTGCCTGCTTTATCATTTTCAGATGGAAAGTGCAGGTAGCTTCAAAAGGCCTCTACTTTCGGAAACCAAAGGTAAGTTTGATATGTCTTTTGATTTAAAAAAAAATAAATATACATATTTATCTTTAACTGCTGATATGTTGTTGTACTGTTTCTCCAGCTTTGTATTGTGGGGTTTTCTGTGCAGTTTATCAATGCCATTGTTAGAAAACTCACCCATTGACACACTTTATTTTAAATTTACACATGTACTGCATGTCCTCCACAGGTCCTGTCCATGAATAACTACTTCTCTGTGGGGCCTGACGCTCTGATGGCGCTCAACTTCCACACACATCGTGAGAAAACACCCTCCTTCTTCTCCAGCCGCATCATCAACAAGGTCAGAGAGTTTGAAAGGCTTCATTTGAATACAAATATCACTTTGCATTTGAATTTTCATATCAATGCACAGGTAATGCATCTAAATATGTTGGTTCATTGTCAGGAACATCAGTAAACAAAGTGCTTGATATTGATACCTGCTTTTCTCTTTCCCCAGGCTGTATATTTCCTGTACGGCACCAAAGATTGTTTAGTGCAAGAATGTAAGGATCTGGATAAGAGGATTGAGGTACAAAAGCCTTGTTCATGTAATGAAGTTTCATGTTTATTCTGTTTTCATGTCTACAGCTCACAAAGGGTATCAGCCAGTGTTTTTACTGTATGTGTGATATTCCTGGTTGAAAATCACATTTAAAATAATTACTATTCTGGATTTTACACTGAGTTTTCTTTACTGTAGATTAAAAGCAAATGCTAACGATAAGGCTTAGCATAAAGACTAGAAACAAGAGGGAGCAGCTAGCCTAGCTTTCACTAAAGCTCAAAAATACAACTGTCACTCTCCATAAAACTACACTGTCTTACTTAAATTTCTATATGAATTGAAGAAACAAGATACAACATATTAATAGTGAGCTTAAGAGTTGTTTTTCAAGTTTGGACAGAGCCAGGCTAGCTGTTTCCCCCTGCTGTCAGTCTTTAAGCTAAGCTAGGCTATCTGTAGCTCCATATTTATCCCAAAAGCATGAGAATGGTGTCAGTATTTCTACAATACATTAAGAGGACATGACCACTGATGACAGGTTATAATCACTATCAAAAATGTACTTTCACCACACACTACCTCATTTATACGTATTATTGTTCAGCAGAGTTTATTATAGCTCTGTTTTTATTGGCTCCTTTTTTAGCAGTAGTTTCTTATCTCAACTTTAATATATTTGTGTTGTTTATAGTTTTTAGTGAAGTACTGTATACCTTTTAAACTTTAGTGTACTGTAAAATATCCCACTCTGTCTATCTTAGTTGCTCTTAAATAACAAAATATAAGGAAACCTCATAAAAATAGTTTGTCTTTGTTATGTGTTGGTGTTAATATTGGATGATACATTGTTATCAGAGCGTTTTCACTCTCAAATGTTGTCATTGTATTGGCCTGAAAAGTCCAGAATTGGTTGGGCTTTACTCTTTCTTTTTTCCCCCCCTCTTATGTTGCTTACAGACATGCTGGACAGCACATAAAATATTTTTTTTTGTATTGTTGGTCAGCGTGTCCAGTTATATCTAACATTAACCAAGCTGAAATTCAACTAAGACCACTGACCATTCATCTAGCAGAGTAATAGTGCCAGGGCTGGGTAGGGAACAATAAAACTAATTAACAATGATCAATACTGTGTGTGTGTGTGTGTGTCTGTGTTCCTGCCACAGCTGGAGCTCGATGGGGAAAGAGTGGCGCTGCCCAGTCTGGAGGGCATCATAGTTTGCAACATTGGTTACTGGGGCGGAGGCTGCAGACTCTGGGAGGGTATGGGAGATGAACCCTGCCCCCCAACACGGTAAGACCAGCATGAGTATATGGGACAGTTAGTTATTTTTCTGACGATTATTTTACGGCCCATCATAAGTAAGCAGAATCCACTTTCAGTTATTATACTTTGCAATTCTTAGAGGGGTGTTTGTATGAAGTGCACCAGACTAATGTGGCAACCAATCATGAGCAGCAGTTTCCTGTCTGTCTGTGCAGGTTGGATGATGGTCTGCTGGAGGTTGTGGGTGTCTTTGGCTCCTTCCACTGTGCTCAGATCCAGGTCAAGCTGGCCAATCCTGTGCGGCTGGGACAGGCCCACACTGTCAGGGTGAGGCGATATCACACACACACACACACACACACACACACACACACACACACACACACACACACACACACACACACACACACACACACACACACACACACACATTGTTCCTTCCTGTTTACCTTAATAAATGGATATGGAGGAAGATAATGAGGGACTCCAATTAGTTTTCACTACCATTTGCCTTGTAGCAGCACTCGAGAATCTAATTTTAACTAATCTCGTTAAGTACATATTATTCGACTCTTCCATGTGCTAATTTTCTTACCTTATTTTCACTCCACCTCACTCTGTTCTTTTCTTTGCTCCCTCTTTCTTGTTAAGCCCTTCAGGAAAATAGTCCACACATAAACACTCTCAAAAACATGTAAAAAATTAAGAGCTACACTGCATTTCAAGGTCACCAAATTAGACTTTCAGAGACTTATAAGCGCTTTCAAACAGTGAGCTGTTATTGCTGCCACCTCCATTATTTTCACTGTAAACACCACTTCAGTGGCACTGAAAAGGAGAGGATTGCTGCCATTGTTGTGCACCTGCATCGTTATGTGAGTGACCGTGACAACCACAGGAAAAACAACAAGGGAAAAGACGGAAATGAAAAGAACTTGCATAACTGGTATTTGAATATCTTACCTGGTTATTTGCAAAGGTAAGGGTTACGGTCTTTGTGAATTCTATTTCTTGCATTTGTACGTATTTTCGTTAACACATTATGACATTCAAGCATTATATAATAATTGCAGTCAAAATAACTAGAAATACTGTGTTCATTTCTGTATTACTAATGAATGGTCTAACCCTACTGTAAATTATATTCTAGATTCATTGACAGAAACCTGACAATGATAGATAATATACTTTGGTCTTGAGCCAAAAAATAATCCAGAACACTTTTACTTTATTGGTTTTGATAATTCATATAATGTGTCGTATATTTCAGAGATTATTATAATATATTCATTTAAACATGAATCATGAGTGTTTTCTTATCTACGCAGTTAATAAGCTTAACAAGGTCTACCGGTCAAATGGTTAGTCTGTAGCCTGACAGACGAAATCCAAGGCTCATTTGGATTTAGTATTAGGGCCACATGAGGAAAACTTTTTTTTTTTTTTCACAACGAGATTAAACTCGACATGACGGCTTTATAGTCAGCACTTCGACATTAAACTCGAAATGTCGAGAATAAAGTTGAAATATCATGCTGACTTTAATCTCAGCGTGTCGACATGTCGAGCTTAAAGTCGAAATTCCAACAATAAGGTTGGCATGTCATGTCGACTGAAGGTAGCCTAGATGAGTATCTTTATTTTTATCATGTCCTCCTGTCCCAAGTGGGAATATGACCAAAAGAGATAGGTTTAGCATATCAGCAACCTGTATTATAGTTATTGCCATGGCAACCCAATTGCACACAGCTCGGCAAAATATATCACTGAAACAGATGTAGAGGTTATCGCTGAAATCGCCATCACTGATGATTCCCCCCTCTCCAGTTGGTTCTCAAGAGCTCCAAGATGCCCATGCAGGTGGACGGGGAGCCGTGGGCTCAGGGTCCCTGCACCATCACCATCACCCATAAGACCCAGGCCTTCATGATGTACCACAGCGCCGAGCAGACAGATGATGACGACGACGAAGACGAATCTAGCGCCTCTGAGACAGAGAGCCCTACCCCTCACGACTCACCCAGGCCCCCTGGGCCAGCCTCTGCTCGTGCATGACCCACCCCAAACATCATGTGATGTGAAGCTCTTCTCACCTTAGTTTCTGCCCTTTATTTGACCCAGCTTCTATTAATCGATTGTCATAACGGCTCATGTTATTGGGCGGTTAGTCATCATCCTCTAAGATCTTTGAACACACTTTATTCTCAGATCATGGTGATGAGAAGAGATGTTATTTTTTTCTTGTGTAATGGCTTCATATCTTTTTCAGAGAGCTTGCAGGGGTTGGAAAGGTTAGTCTGATCCTTTATCTTCACACTCCCAAATATATATATATATATATATTATAAGCCAGAGCTCAGGCAACTCAGTTAGAAGGAGACGAATGTTTTTGGAAAAAGATTGCTGTTTATTTGCACTGATCCCTTGTGCCATAGATATATACTGTATTTTACAAATGCTCAGTGCAAGCCTGCAGGTATCAGTGAGCCATTTTAACAGGTTGACCAAGTTTCATTGCTCAAACCCCGTCAAAGCCATGTCTAAATCAACAGCAGGCCATGAAGTTGTAACAAAGGAGAGAACAGTACTTTAACGCATGTGGAGGTTTGCCTGAAGGTACATGTAAGTGGTTGTTTTTATTCCACAAAGAGCACAATCAGATTAGTAAATCAAACAGCAAACTCATTTTCTGCATAAATCACAGTGCGATTGGACTACAGAGGATGGTGGGTGAAACAGGATAGTTTTCAGTTCCTCTTTCAGGTCCATCATCACAGCGGTGATAGTTTTTTAGTGTCTCTTGCATTTGTTACCTAAGATAAGGCTTTGAAATGTGAGTGTGTGTGGGGCAAAAGGTCTCTGAACCTCTGTTCTGTTACAACTGCAATGGGTTCCTCACCACTGGATGTTGATGTCTGTTTACGTCATGATGCACTGTCTCAAGTAGCTCGCCAAACTGCTGGTTTGTACAACAATATATGAAACTATATTTAACTTTCCTGTTAGAGCTACAGGAAACAGCCTGACTTACTGAGGTTTTGAAAGTACTGCCAAGTAACTGATCCATTTTGCCTCCATGTGAACCCTTTTTCTTTTCGTTTTGTTTATATACCTCCTCCTCTTTACATTTTCTGTGATGCACTGTTTTGGCACTTAAACTAATAAATACCTTACACTGCATAGGAAGTAGATAATATTGATAGTGATGACTGCTGATGATATTATACTGTCCCATGTACTGTTGTTATTTTGTGTTATTCAAGCAGTCCTCTTGCATTTTGTGTTCTACTAAACTATCCTTGTTTATGCTCTCATCAGTACTCACCACTAGGTGGCAGACTCAAGACAGTATTTTTTTTAAAGTAGAGTTGGTCTTGTACTTTAACCTCTACAGTTTAATATTAATACCATCAGAGTAACTTGCATGTATTTTATGTGTAGTGATCAGGTGACATTGATGTAGCTGTTGAGTTTTATAAGTCTTTCCTGTGCTCTACATAATGTGTGCAAGAGGTCATTTGTGTTTATTTCTGTCTACCTGTAGGGAGAATTGATTTTTGCCATTTGAGGTCATCCTGTTTATTGCAGAATGGTTGCCTGTCGCTCACGGCCATAACAGAAAAGTCTGTAGAATAGAGAAGCTCAACAGGGATCAGTTTATAGCCGCGTGATGCCTATGCTTTTGCAATATTCACCACCTTGGCAGGTAACCAAGGCTAATGGTTTCATTACCCTACCTATTTGTTTGGTGAATGTCTTCATGCTCAAGGGCACTTATTTGATTTATCTTATCATCCATGTTTACCAGAGCTGTGGGTGTTGTGTTACACTGAATTTACTTGTGAGTGGGGTTTATTGGCAGGTTTTTAGCCATGTTAGCAGCATGGCTCTAGTTCAACACACTGTTTTAGAGCTCAGTATCTTGACAAATGGATTCATGCTCCCCAGAATCTTAATGTTTCTGTTGATCTTCTGAGTATTTATATAGCGCCACCAATAGGTCACAGTTGTGCTTATAAAACGCTTCAGTTCATGGTGTGATAGCATCAAGCCAACATGCTAGCTTTTAGCACAAAATAGAGTAGGTCCAAAACTCAGCTGTGGTGTACAAAATACACTTTAATTTTTTTATTTAAAGTGCCAAACCTCGAGAGGAAGATTTATTCATAAATGTAGAGTTACGTTTAGCGTCTTTCATTGTACGGCCTGCAACTTTACTATTTCGGTTTAATCCCCACGCTCTCATCAGCCTCATATCCAGCAGTAACAAGATTCAAGATGTAAGAGAAGAAACAGGCAGTTACCAGCCAAAAAAGCTCAGATAAACACTGTTGCCATGTGCCCTGCAAAAAGTGGCACGCAGACAAAGTCAGCAACTAGCTTACAGTTAACTATATCAGACTAAGATAAGTCACTACAACACAACTCCAAATTCATCAAACTTGTATAATGCTCAGCTTGTTGCAGAGTTTTCCCAAGCGGTGATTTATGCAGTTTTAAAGTGATAAAAGTTGACATGTGGAGCTGAGCACAGCTGAATGCAATATGTCCCAGAAACTTCCATGTGTACAACAACATGGCCTGTTTTCTGGCACCTTCCTGAAAATATGTTTCCTCACTAGTGGTAAGGATTTAATAATAACAAAGTATTCTCTCCATTATTATATCATAAAACAAATTGTTCCCTGCATGCAATGATGACCTCACAGGTCACAGGGTTGCTAGTGTGGCTAAAGACTTGCCGGTTTTATTGTGGGGTGTGGAGGAATATGACTGTAATGTTATTGGTTGTCAGTTTATTACTCGTATCTCGGCAGATGTAAAACAGCATTTATATAGACTCAATTTCAAACCGAGTGATACTGTGTCAGATACTGTATCTAACCTATGTGACTGGCATCAAATAATTAGCACTGGCTTTTGCATTCAAAATCCAGTTGATGCTCATATTTTACTGTTTGTACCAAAATGCTTTATTAATTAATACATACACATTTGCAAATGCTTGCCTTTTTGCTGTCAAATATGTGTACACCTAAAAAAAATAATAATAATAACACAAGGGAACCCTAAGACTGATAAGAATGTGTAGAAAACATTAAGTGATTTCATTTTGACTAACATATAAGAAGGAACCCCTTTTTTTTTGGTCTCTGCTAAATAGAAATGAGAATAATAAGAAACATAGTCGGGAACAAAATGAGTTTTTATTGGTAACAATCATGTAACACAGCTGTTTACAAAAATGGTAGTGAAGAGGGTGTGGTGAATTTGCTACTACGAGTGTCAAAAGCTGATTTTTGATTGAACTGAATGTAATGAAGTGGTCTTTTGAATTTGAAGACATTCCCATAAATATTTTCATATATAAACCATGTGTCTGTGTTTTTATTCAGTTTAATTTTAAATACTTGAAGAAACTTGAGGGCAAAACTGCTGCTGTGACAGTCAGACATCACAGCGGCTAAGCTCCTGGATATAATCAAATTTCAAAGTTTTACATAATACAGATTCACCAACAAGAAAAATCAGACCATCAAATTAAATAAAAACTCAGAGCTTAACATTAGAAAACCATTTGAAAAATACAATTTTATTACAGTTGAAGATCAGATCAGGACATAAACAACACAACCAGTCAATACAATCACCACTGTTCATTAAAGACAAATATTAATATTATGCAAAATTAATATTGCATGTTATTTAAAAAAAGGTACAGATGCACATAATCACGCTTAACATTAGCATCGAGATGCATTGGATGCTGATTATAGAATGGTAAGCAATGATCACTTCACAAACTGAAATACCTCACAACACAAACCCTATAAATACCAGTTTTCTAAACTAATGTGAGAATTTATCAGCCAAATTGGTATTTAATTAATCCAGAATCGCTTCTACTTTTCATTTACACTTGAGTATTTTTGGGCTGAAAAAACTATTAAAATAGTAAGAGCACCAAAAACTGTATGTATGTGTGTACACATTTATTAAGCAATAGAACTGTGTCATTTCCTATTATGTGACTAACTGTTAACTTCCATTTGTATCATGCATAAGTCTCACGGTGCATTGTTCCAATTTGTATAAGAACTGGAGATAAACACACATGCTGCTGCATTCAGTTCTTTTTGTGAGGCCGTTGATGCTGTTTAGTTGATTTGTCTGAAGGAGAGTGGCTTTTGGGGTTGTCATGTGGTTTCTTTCCACCTGGATGACTTGGCTTACCTCCACCTGGATTACTTGGTTTACCTCCACCTGGATTACTTGGTTTACCTCCACCTGTAGTACCTGGTTTATTTCCACCTGGAGCATTGTGAGGCTTTTTGTCTGGTCCTGAAGGGAAATATAAAAAAGAGTTTGAGAGTTGTGCCACTTGACAAAACTGACAAAACTGCTCACCAACTTCGGGTTGGTGAGCAGGGCCTGAAGCTATGAGTTTTTATTGGCAAGGCTTGCAGACACTGCTAAATCTACTGCTGTCCTGGGCAACTGTGCAGATAGGTGCTCAACTTGTTATACATGGTAACAACTGGGCAAAGATCATCAGGTTCACATTTGACATCATAATCGGTGGGAGTCAGAACATTTCCTGTAAAACAGCTGCACCTCAAGCCTATCCAGTCCTACTCAATAACTCATTAGCAGCAATAGAAGCACCAGTTTCTGAGGTCCTTGAACACAATCTTTTAAAAACGTTGGAAAGCTTATTGTCTTGTTCACTCTAGTCTCTCACTGCTATGACTCTACTGTTGTTCTGGGGAGTGTTATACCCATGATACTTGCAGGCTACTCTCATATGAAAGCTCACTCAATGAAACTGAGAACATTTCTAATAACAAAAGCACCTCAAACCAGCCCTGCCACATACCTGCAGCTCCTTGTGTACACACACTCTCTTTAAAAACTCATATCATCAAATTATCAAATTTCACACACATTGTGCAAATTCAGAGCAAAAATGGCACTTTTTAGCCACAGATGATTAACATTCCAAGTTTGTAAGTACCTGCAGTCTACTCTCCAGGCGGTCCTGGCCCTAGTGCATGGAAAGCTTCCAAGACTAACATACTTACTGACGTGCTCAATGGGCCAACACCTTCATAGTAAATAAATTAGATCACTAGAAAAAAATCCACCACCAATTTAGAAAGTAATGTGTTGAGTAATAATGAGAAAAGTCCTGCAGGTGGCTTGTGGACTGCAGTGTTTCCACAAGGACTAGTAAGTGTTCTTCAAGACCAAGGGTGTGTCTCGAGTCAGATTCAGCAGCACGTCATGTGCCACAACAAACACAACATCGAGGTGAAACAATACAGGTACTCAGCCTTATTATACTGGCTTCTAAGAATTAAACACCTCTTCATCAACCATAAACATTAGAAAAACAGTCTTGGAGAATCATCCTGCCAACCATTTTTCTCTATTTTAAAGGCCCTGAAAAGTTGGTTTCAAAGCTTTTGTATTAACATTACATTGCTAAAAGAGGAACAGTCGAGTCTAAGTTCAAGAAAATCATCTTTTTAAAATTGATGTAAGGTTTAAGAGTCAAAAACTCAGCCAGTCTACTTCTTCAGGGTTAGGGTTAGCAGGTTTGGTTTGATCATGTTTGATTGAATAGAATAGAATGCCTTTATAGTAATTGCATGTTAACATATAACGAAATTTACTGTCTCTCTTAAAATGGAAAACTGTTCCCCATTCACTCTACTCATTTATCCTTTCACACACATGCACACACAGTAAAAGAAACTGTGGGTTTAATGAGTTAATAACTATATAAATATATTATAAAATAAAATATAAAATGAATGAAAGTGCTTATGCTTGCTGAATCTTGATTGGTGAATGCATGTGACATCACTTTTTTTTTTTTTTTTTTTTTTACAGCACCTTGCTGTCACCAATAAAAAATAAAATACAATGATATCATTAAGTGGAGAACACCACATACTGTCTCAAAGAAAAGAGAGATAAAATTTGACGATCCCGCCATCATCATACAGCGATTAGCCTGGCGAGTGCAGGTGAGTAAAAAGGTGCAGTTTGAACTTCACACATTGTTTTTACTACTTGTGTCATGTTTTATGTGTCCAATTGTGTGTGACATCACTCATTTGTAAGACTAATTACATCAATTCAACAAAGTTAAGCTAGAGAGAGAGAAAGCCAAGGCAGTGAGGAAAAATGACAAAAATGTGTCTTGTTTTGATCTTTGTTTTTGGGTTTGCAGCTGAGTGTGAGTGTGTTGCTCTTCTATTTATCCTGGTAGTGTTTTTCTGAAGTTGGCAGAATTCTGCATTTTTGTGTCCTGTGTTATCATTTGGTCTTCACTGGTTGTTATTTGTCTAGTTGATTGACCTTGCAGAATTCTTATTGATTACTGCATCTTTCAGAGTATTCTGACCGCATACGTTTTTATAGAAAAATGATGCAATCATTGTTGCTATCAGTCTGTTGTGACAACCAGAAGTAGTTAGCTATTAATTATATAGCCTCTCTGTAGTACAAATTAAGAGAGGACTTAAAACAAAATTTGGAACAGCGTCTCAGAAGATTAGAATTGCTCAGGAGAAATTGGTGTCAGGCAGCAAAGGGGAAACAACACTTCACTGTTATTGAAAAGGTAAGGAACATTTTTTTTCTTTCTTTCATTTATCAGTTCTTTTTTCTTATAATTTTCCCATAACAACATTCACCATATATAACAACAACAATTATACAACACGTGTAAAATAATTAAATAAATAAATCAACTTTTCTCTTGTAATTATTTTTGTTTTCCTTTCAGGTTTTGTTCAAAATCCACCTGTGAGGTGAGTATTTAATCAGTATTAAGTATTAGTTTATTATCAGTATTAGTATTAAGTTTATTTCTGTTTGATTAGAATGCCAATTTAGTATCAATAAATCCTATTTTATAGTGCCTTCAACTTCAGTTTCTTTAGGTTTCCTTCCTGTGTGATAGTTCTGGCTCACTTCCTTTTATTCGCTGTACTTAAAAGCTCTGCCTTCACCTCCTGATGTTTCTCTCTGTCTGGTGTCTCTCTTGGCTAAGGTCTCATCAAGGGGATTGCAGGAAAAAAAGCAGTATTGATTGGAGAATTGAGAGATGAGCAAAAAACACGAGATAAGACTTGTGGCACCTGAAAATCTGCTGCTGGCAAAACTGGCTGTTAACATCTAACTAATAGAATATTTTAACATTAATTCACATATAAACAGATTTCTATAAACACACATACACTTTTCTCTAAGGTTGCATCACCAAATAGTTTAGGGTGAAGCAAACACAGCTGGCGGTAGTGACTTACTTGGTCTGTGGCCTCCCATAAAGCGAGGAGGAGCCATAAAGAAGCCGCTGTGTGGCCCAGCCATTGAATGCTGGGGTGGATTCCAGCCTGGGTGAGACCCCATAAAAGGAAAACCAGGTGCTGGGTGGAAGTATGGCTGGATGGGTGGACGACCTGGACTATGGGACCTGGGAGGATTTCTCTGTGGTGGAGGCTCTGGCGTTTCTGAAACAAGAACAGGAAACGTTTCATCACATTGTAGAGAGTCATGTTTTAAAAAATGCTAGTCCCGCATGGAGGCATGTAATTAAAACCCCTACATACCTTTAAGTTTATCAAACTGTGTATACAACATGCTGCAAGAAATGTTTGTTTAAATATTAAAGAATCATTCTAAGAAAATATTCTAGATTTTAGAAATGTATTACGTATGTGACTTGATTAAATTTCACTTTTTTCGGACTTCAAAGTCACTGAACACAAATTGTTGATATAATAAAAATCAAAAATTACGTTTGCTGCCAGTATACGTGTTCAGTTATCTACAAGACTTGGAAAACTATCCCTGTACAGAATATTATCTGGTGCTGACACAGTAAATATATCAACTTAGAATATGGTCCTATTTTTTTTTTTTTTTTTAAATTCGAGTTCAGTTTTAGATTTTAGTTATACATGTTTATTACTCGTTGCTACCTTTTTGAGTGTCCTTTTACTGTTTGTTTTGTGATTCTTATGTGTAATTTGGCTGCTGTAACAGTGCAATTTCCCTTTGGGATGAATGAACTACTCCATTTATCTGTCTGTCTGTCTGTCTTCTATAGAGATGAACATACCAGATTCCCGCTCTGGTTCATTACTTGCACCTTCTGAGACAGAAGCTGCTTGTTCCCCTGTGAAGATCAAAAAAACTCAGTCAGAATTGGATACTACAATACTTTCAGAACAAATATCCAAATGTGAAATATCCCACTACAAATGCACTAGCACACTCACCTGTTTTAACTAGTGGTAGTCTGTCCTCAACAGGCTGTTTAAAGAGCTTGCTCAGATGTCCCTTAAGGCCAGAAGCAAAGGTCTGTGTCGCTATCACCTTCTTGGTGTCCAGGTTGATTCGAGGTATGTGAGGTTCACAATTTACGACCCGAGGTAAGTCAAAAGTATCCTGTGAGGAACAAGGGACAGGAAATGTATATTTTTATGGCATGTAATTTAATTTACAGGAATGGGAAAGTCAGAAAATGTTAAAATATATCATAAACATAAACTTATATTGTGGTGGCTGAACCATCTCATGCAATCAAATAATATACAGCCCTTCCTGCCAAATGTGAGCTAGGAGTATACAGCCATGCTATAGAAGGTATGCAGGGGCCCTTTAAATAATTCTGAAAATTCCAAGTCTATTCAATAATGAGGAATGTTCTCATTTGAACTGCGATTCCTCTCTGTACAATAAATTCTGTCTGATTATTTTTGGGCTGAACATTAATGTCCCCTTTACCCCTTCCCCTACTTTATCTTTCTATGACAGTTGTTTCCCCACCTGTAGAAAGGGCAGGGTTTCAGACTGACTCAGCAGACTGTTGATATCATCTTTGGCTTTTCTCATAATCTCAGTGTTCTCAGTGAACTTCTTCAGGAAGTCCCTGTGTTTGGTCAAACCGATCTCCAGCTCGCGGTCCACCGCATGCTGGGCCTCGCGCTCCTCTTGGGTCAACATGTCCCGCATCGCCTGGTACACGGCTGCCAATGCTGTCTTCCTATTGGTGGCCGCTTCCTGTGGGCAAGGAGAAAAATGGGAGCCAGTGGAGTGGAGATTTTGAAATGATTCAATAATTCACTTGTTTTCCAGTTGGTAAGTGCTCATGTGAATAATTTGGGAAATTTCACTCTATAAAAATTACCTTCAGTTTGCCCTGCATGTTGTTTATTTGAAATATAGTTTTGTCGGTCTTCTCGATCTTCCCATCCAGCAGGCTCAACTTGTTTCTCAGGTCAGACTACAAAGACAGATATAATGCACAGTTATTGTTTTATATGGCAATAAGCCTATCACTTGCCAGAGTCCAGAGGCCTGGAGCACAATGCAAATGATGCCTTTTGTAAACACTATCTGCTTTATTCCTGTAGCATCACTCTCTATGTGGCATCATTAGTGTCAACTTCTTATTGTTCAAATGTTTTTCTGATGCTCAAATGTATTTAAAATCTTGACTGATTCAAACGCTAGTGATTGATTTCTATCTGGTATCACACAATATTTACTTCAACACACACACACACACACACACACACATACACACCTCTTTCAGGTTCCTCTGCTCCTCAGGAGATATGTAGTTGCAATCTTTGTGTACTTGGAGGCAGACGCTGCAGATCAGGCGGTCATGTTGGGTGCAGTAGAACTCCATCATCTTGTGGTGGTCTTTGCAGATACGCTCCATCAGGTCGTGGAGAGGCTCGCTCAGCTGGTGGAGACTTAACTTTGGATTTTCCAGATGCGGCCGCAGGTGTTCCTCACAGAAAGATGCCATGCAGGTGAGACAGGTCTTGGACGCTTCTGCTTCCATACATGTATCACAGCGTAGGACTTCATCTTCTTCGGGGCTGTCCTCCCCCTCCTCCTCATCCTCGTCTTCCTCCTCTTCCTCCTCCTCTTCGGACAGGCCGACCTCGCTCTGGCTCGAGCTGGCTCTGAAGGTTTCCACGACGGTGCTGAGGACCGTGTTTTTCTTCAGTTCCGGTTTGATGTCGAAATGGGTCCGACATTGAGGACAGCTGTAGTAGGTGTCCTCCCAGGAGGCGATGAGGCAATCCTGGCAGAAGTTGTGTCCACAGGGGATGGTCACCGGACTGTCAAAGGTGCTCAGACAGATACTGCAGGTCAACTCGTCCTCCAGACTCATCAGAGAGAACTGACTCTCGTCCATTTTGTCCGTTGTGAGGCTTGTGCAAAAACGAAACTTAACTCCAAGTTCTGGAGAAACAAGAAAAAAAGGGATTTCTACGTCATCATGATGTTGTTATTGAGACCTCACCCCGGTTTGGATATATAGTGCACAAAAATCTGTAAAAGCCAAACATCTTTCTTTTCTGGGTCGCAGTTTAAATATTACGACGCCACACCTTGTAATGACACATTACTTATTTCAGACTACTTCCTTCTCAAACATGACATATTTCTGTAAAGTGAATAATTCCTTTTATCCACACTTACCTTTGTACTAGTGCAGATCACTTCAGCTCATATACACACCTCTGGAATTCTGACAGCGCTATCTAATGCTAGACAGCCTATCTTGTGACTGCGCACATCACACTCTCACTCTCTCTCTCTCTCTCTCTCTCTCTCTCTCTCTCTCTCTCTCTCTCTCTCTCTCTCTTTCTCTCTCTCTCTCTCTCTGTGTGTGTGCAACGTATTCCTCGTGTTGTGGGGACTTCAGTCTATTTACAGTTAAATGTGGGGACTGGCTGCCCTTTTTGGCGATGTTTGCCGATGCGTGTTTGCGTATGGGCATAAGGTTGTCCATCTTGATATTTGTATAACCCTTAGGCTACATAGCCTACTAATTTCACCCATTTTTAAAATTTGAACACATTTTGAAAAACACCTTAAAACACCTTCCTTTTAGCCACAAATGACTAATATACTTATTAAAAAATTCCAAAACCACCATTCAAAAATCTAGTTTTTTCATCATTCATTGAAAGCATTATGTTCTCCAGTGTTATATAATGTTGGACCATTATACAGTGTGATTGTAAATACTTTTTCTCCATCAACTAAAAGAGTAAGTCTCTCTTCTCACTGAAAGCTTCATTGAGGATTTATCACCAACTTATTAATGACTGATGAGACGTTCATGAATGATTTGTGGTTTCAAAATGATGTATAAAGACTAATTATGAGGATATATTGTGAAATGCCCGAATATGAACAGTATGTAAGGATTAATTGCATTGGTTACCAAATTGTCAGCCAATTGGAAAGGTAGAGGGGCGGGATGTACAGGTGACCCCAGTAGAGTATAGCCACGGACTATCATGGCTACCGGTGTTATGTCGAAGTCAGATGTGTTTCCCTTCCCCCATAACCCCAACCAGTCGTCCTCTGGGGTGCTTAACCTTAAACTTCACCCCAAATTGGCCCGGCTCTTCCATACGGGCAATCTGGGCCCTTCATCAGAAAGGGTTCCTCAATGATCTCTTGATGTTGATAATTATTGTCGCTTTTGTGCAAAGAAAACCAAGTCTCATGATTGACTTGATCATTTCTCAGTTTGACGGCTCTGCAAGTGACAATTGGTTTAGCAGTTCACAATGCACTGTGGTTAGTTTGTATCAACTAGTGTGTGGGAAAATTGATCACTTTGCAGGAAATGGACAGCGCCAGCTGTAACCACAAGCCCAGTGGGGAAGGCAAAAGAAAGAAAAAAGGAAGAGAAAGAAGCGGCTGCAATAAAAAAAAACGTCCCGTCAATAAAGTCTTATTCGTAGTAAGGAGGCTTTCAGCGCTCTCTTTCATGCCTCCAGTCCGAGTTTGTGAAGGAGCTGGACTTTGAACACCTGATCTCTGACTTTGTAAAGAGAAACTCAAGAAAGAATCTCTAATAGTAAGAACCATTATTCTTTCTGTGCATTCAGTAGTATAATATGTTGTGATTTGGTGACCAGATAATGTAATACACACGTATTTACATATTGTGGATGAGTTTATTTGATGATATGATACAGCTCTAAGCCTATTTGTGGGAGTTGAGTTGTCATGTGTATTATATGTTGGCTTTTGCAGTGTGAGAAGTTCCTTTGCTCAATTAGTGCCCCTTATTTTGAAACCTGCATCCACTGTGTGTACCTCAAGATGGCATTGTTGTACACTTTTGCTACTTTGACTTGAGTAGAAATCTGGACAGGTTGATGAAGTGTTTCCAGGACCATCCTCTCTGGTGTATGCTGCTTTTTGCAGAAATTCTATTTTTTTTTCTAGTTTTTGAAATACTCTGGAAGGAAGGTCCAGTTCATGCTGTAAGTTATATTACACCACAATTATAACTCTGGTGTAGATGACTGATCTCAAACTGTCAAACTGTGGAAATGGATTAATAGATGGTCTGTGTTAGCCACCGATCAAGGCTTTTCAAACTTTGTGAAAACAGCTGATTTGATTACACCAAACCTAACATCTACCTCTGTATTACTCTGTACTATATCTTATCTATACAATGTTACACATGCTTTTCTTGCTATGTCTGTTCAATATATCAGCTGTGAAAAAGACTTATCAAATGCTGCTGAATAGACAACGTCCCCTTAGCAGCGCTGTCCAGAGTGCTGATCCCAGTGCTTTTCCCACCTGATTCACACCAACAGTTTATATACAGTAAGTGTGATGGGGTTTGATTAGAATTATGTGACAGAGAATGAAACCATTATCAATCCCTTATTTTAATTTTTAATTTCAATGGGGGAGGGGGGGTGACTGGAACAATGTTGTGTGGATGGATGAGACCAAAATCAAGCCTTTCAACTTGAATGAGAAGGGTTTTGTTGGGCAGTAAGCAAACTCTGCATTGCAACATAAGAACCTCCTCTCATCTGTTAACCATTGGGTGCTGATAGTATCATGGTTTGGGTCTGCTTTGTTGCGTCTGGACCAGGACAGCTCGCAAACATTGATAGAGCTTTGAGTTCTGAGTTGTTCAAGCAAATTCTACAAGAAAATGTCAAGGTATCCGTCCATGACCTGGAGATTAATAGGAAGTGGGTCATGAAAAAACACACAAGTTGTTCTACCAAAGTAAAATAAAGTTCTGTTTTGGAACAGCTAAGTCAAAGTCCTGATCTTAATTCTACAGAAATACTGTGGAAGGACCTGGCAGGCAGCTCATGCCAAGAAGCCCAACATCTGTTCTGTGAGGAGGAACAGGCTAAAATTCATCCAAGCAGATGTGCAGGGCTGATAAACAGTTACCAGTAATGTTCTGTTGAAGTTATTGATGTGAAAAATGATCATTACTGAAAATAAGGGTTCACATATTCTTACCTCACACAAATAGCAAAGATAGAAGAAGATATAATATTTTTTCTCAATAAATAAATGATTTTTTACCCTCTCTCCCCATTATCATCTATTCTGTTGTGTCATTGGATCAGCTGGTCACTCCGGTCAAATCGTTTGTTTAATCAGGTTCTCTTTGTCTAGTTTAAGGACTGTAAAAATCTAATCGTGTTTCAGGTCATGTTTATGCAAAAATAGAGAACATTTTAAAGTGTTCACAAACTTTCAAGCAGCACTGTATTTACATTTCATTAAGGTGTGATTTGAGTTTAAAAAGGGAATAGTATTTCAAAGCATGTCTAAGTGGGATTCAAAATTACTGATTCAAAGTTACAAGCCTGCTAAGAGGAGGCACTGTCATATATTTGTAATTCATAATTGGAATAAAAGTTTTTTTTCAAAGCTGATAATTTAATTTCTGTTACACAGGTTAACACAGTCAGCCACAGGTAAGAAAACCCAGGGTCCAACCTATAGCACTACAACACTCAATAGATAGAAGCAACAGGAGTCGAGTGCTCTGACGGTTGGCTTTGAAGCCAATTTGACATAGCAGCCAAACTGTGTATTTATAACATTACATGATGCTACTGGGCCCAGAAAGACTTTTCCCATAGACTTACAATGTGAAAGAGACATCTGAGTGAGCATCACACCACCCGTGAAATGTCTGGTTTCACTATCAGAATTTGAATTTGATCTGTTTGGTCTGATCACATGTTGAAAGTCCTGAAGAGTTGCACTCAGTGGCGGCTGGTCAATGCGCCGCCCCATCCAATAATCTAGAGAAAGTCTACTTAAACATATTAAATATAAATTAATTAGATAATGCTAAATCATTATGAAATAAAAAGTATTTGCTTGTAAAATGCGCCTGTTAGTCTCTCAGCGCCTGTCAGCATTCATTATAAATCGATTCCAAATTGTATTTTATTAATTTCTATATGTACTTCCCGTATGCGCGGCGCCGGCCTAATGGGAGTCAATGCAAGCCCTCAAACTTTTGACAAGCACATGACCTGAGGCTGCTCTCTCATTGGCCTGCGTCACGTTTCCCAAGGGACACGCCCACTTTTATTGGCAGCGAATTGTTGTTGTTTCATGTTTTTTAATCTACTGTGATTGGACAGTTCTGGCTGTCATTCACGCCCTCCCGTCAGCTGCTGTCACCCAAACTCCTGCTGACGTTAGGTTCAAAAGATGATGTTAAAGTGGAGCCGCGGAAATTAAAGAAGATTATTTTGTAATTTCTCTACAAAAACATAATTTCACAAGACTTTCACTACAAGAGAGAAAGAGGATAAAGCAGCAGCAGGTGATGGAGGAGCTGAGAGTTTCTCCCGCTGCTGTTATGATAAACGGAGCTGGCTAGCTGGATGCAGTGTGAGTTATTCCTTTTATTGCTTTATCTGTTTGCTGTTTCAAAGTGTCAGCACCGAAGCGTTGTGGACAACGACAGGGGAACGAGACCTAAAAAATCTCTCTGAAAAAATGCAAACAGAAAGCTGCAGCCATCGAGACAATAGCATGGAGCTAAGTTGTTTTTAGCAGACTTAGCATTGCTGAGCACTTTCTGCAGCTGTTTCACCACATCTGGCCACATGTGGACCTCTGCTATGCCAAGCTCCACAAGAGGAACATAGATTCAGTCAGTGGCTGCATCTAGCAGCTCCAACAGGACATATAAAAGATCAGGTAGTAGCTGCATTCCTGTTTTTAATATTGTAAAGTGTTAAAAATACTTTATAAAAGACATAACTATGAAGTGAAAAAAACTAAAATGCATAAATGCAGGATAAGAAATGATGGAAGTAATTTTGACTATTACAGTTGATTTGGAGTACATTTCATTATTAAAATAAGTTAAATAAGTTATGCTTAATCACAGCAGTGTATAGTGCTTAATGCGCCATCTATTGTCATGTTTAGGTATTGCAACAACTAACAGATTACAGTGAAATCAGGACTGAAGACACAATAACTAAAATATAAGTGGTGTCTCTTTTTAAGCATATTACCTTATTGGTAACTCTGCTTTAACTGCTGGTATCTTTCGGTGATGTGAGTGAATTTTATCAATTTTTTATTACTCTCTCTGTTGGTCAGAGATACCATACTGGGACAAACCAGGGATCATTATAGTGTGTTGTGTTATTTTTAGATTGGTTTTCCTTTCTTATTTTAATTTTTTTGCTGCGGTATGAAGTGGTGCTACGGCTTGTTTGAAACTGCATCAAACTGCGCCCCCCCCAAACATTTTTGTCACCAGCCGCCACTGGTTGCACTAAATAGTTTTTTCCTCATTCAAGTTAACCAAAGGGCTAAACCAGAGTATCCGGCTCAGCCAGCTGAAGTCACCAGCTTCATTGGGCACAATGGTGCAGAAGCTAGGCAGAAGAGGAAGAACATTTTTTGGCTTCACGAGCCACTGAGCAACTTTCATAAGGGAATGCTTCCACGGAGCCTTCCATGTTGCATCATTATGTTTCTACAGTAGCCCAGAATGGACAAACCAGACACTAGCTCTAAGAAGGCCTTTTTCAAGTTTTATAGCACCTGTGGGTTCTCCAGCAGACTTGGAAGTGGATGCTACTGTAGGTACAGTGGGGGAAATAAGTATTGAACATGCAGGGGGAAGAAAATCAGTACATTTATTTCCAGTGAGGATATTCACATGAAAATTTCCCCAGACTTTGGTATTTACTCAAGAAATCCACACATATAAAGAAATCAAAACATTAAAGTCCATATATATAAAGTTATGTGTAATAAAGTGGAATGACACATGCTAACTGAAATGTATTTAGTGGAGAATGCTTTGTTTGTAATGACAGCTTCAAGATGCTGTGATGTGCAGTACTGTTTCTCCTCCAAACATGGTGTGTAGTATGACAGCCAAAAAGTTCCATTTTGGTCTTCAATCTTGGTCTACATTCTACCAGTATTTCATAGGCTTGTCCAAATGTTGCTTTAAATGAGCTTCAACATGCCTTTTGAAGCTAATGGAGTCTTGTCGTTCATTGCCTACGGTTTTCTCTGTAACAGTTGTACCTGCTGCCTCCAAGTCTTTCTGGGGCTCTTTCCAAGTGGACCTTGGCTCTAGAGCTACTCTTGTTACTAATCTTTTTACTCCCTGGTCAGAAATCGTGCGAAGAGTTCCTGTGCATGACTGGTTGAGGGTGGAGTGATGTTCCTCCCACTTTCAGATCACCACATTAAGTCTGATGCAATGTTAAGGCGCATCCACAAGCCAATGATCAATGTGGTTATTAAATGGCCCTGTTATTAAGTTAAATATGATATTTCAAACCAAAGACACATAAACATACAGTGTTGTTCATATGGACCAGGCAAAACAATCATTTCTGAAGAATTTTCATCTTTCTTTAATTTGTAGAAGAAAGTATGTATTCATCGACACTTATATCTGTTAGCAGAATCCAATCATCAATGGAACTTTATTTAAATAAATTAAAAAAATGCATATTCAGATTTGGAAAAATATGAGAATTGTGTGTAACTACAAAATGCCCTTTCTTATGTAAATATAACAATAAATATTCAAATCAAAAACTTGAATTAATCATTTAAATGGAATATGTTGTTTCAAAACACATTTATATACCAAGTGATATTTCTTTTGTCTGTAGCTTATTTTATTGTTTTACAGCCTGTATTGTATGCTGCATAATAAATCAACACAATACTCAGAATTATTGCATCATGCATGTCCACATTGCTAAGAAGGCTGGGTGGGGACCACTTAATATCTGTGCAATGTTTCTGCTTGTGAAATATGCAGCTGATAAGTGATGAGGATGAATCAGAAAATATGAATTAATTTTAACTACCAAATGATCATAAGAATACAGGAACACTGATAGTTTACAGAAGCATTCTTGTCACCTGCTTGTATCAAACTAAAAAGATCAATATCAATTTTATTTATATGCTTTTAGACATAAATATAGGTCTAAAAGCATATAAGCTGGATACACAGAGATGAGACTAGATATTGTTAAGTTTCTAATATATTTCCCATGATGTAAGGACTGCTAAAAGCACTTGTGCATTTTCAAAATAGAGGCACAGAAAGTGTGTCTGAGAGAGAAAAAACTTTTATTGAATGAATCATTTGGTTAAATTGTAATACAAAGTTATTTTGATTAAACAATCTAGTAGAGCAATAACCTTTTGAATGATAAAACAATCAAATAAAAAGTTGATACTTCATCTAAGAATCTCTTGTTAAGTACACAAAATAAAATCACAGCAGATTTGGCACAATTTCCTTTCACCAAACATGTTTCACGACACAGAGCGGCAAGCACAGGACGATTGAACATTGAAGCATTACACAAAGGTTGATTTGATGTAAAATGACTGACACCTGAAAATATATCATGCAAAGAATAATGAAAAAAAAATCAAACAAAATCAACAAAATGATTTGCAAGCTGATCTATATAATGCATCTTACAAAACAAAAACAGAAGCCATAAGCAATAACATCAAATACTACTTGAAACAAACTTAACTATTCACTGGGTCTGCTAAGCACGGACACCTCTATTATGTTACTCCAGGCAGGTTGTAAGAGTACACAAGTGTCAACACACTACCAGGACTTGGATACTCATGGTATGGGAACATGCTCAATTGTCTCCAACAGCTATGTATCCCAAACCTAAATTCTCCATTGTTATGATAAGCAATGGCATATAGTGAAAACAGCAGATTTCACCACACAGGTTCAGACCTTATCTGCAGTGATGGACAACACCTTCAGATATTGGAATGTACTGGAATCTAAAAATGAAGGTGTGTAACAACTGATTTATTAACCACAGCAGTCATCATGTCTTTTGCCTTAGCTTATCAATTAAACCGTTCGGAACAACAACCTGAGCCTCTACAGTATGTTAGTTCTTTTTGTCATGAAGAACAAAGAGAAACGTGTTGAAAGTGCAACATCACTGAAATGTGCCGTGCGTTCGGTGGACGAATCTCAACTGCTTCGCACCCATACAGTGACAATTGACACCTTTTAGCGACACCCAAGACGATTCTACTCTGACCTCATGTGATCAGCTGACTGAACGCTTCATCACCTGAGGAACATGAGTAAATTAGTCACTGAGGCTAACCCGTGTGACAACCAGTGTGTCACCAGAGTTCTTCAGCAAACACATCTCACAGGCCAGGGGTAAACTTTGTGTTATGCCACAAATGATCTACCCCTGTGAAGCATCTTACTACCATCTTTCTGCCCTACGAGCAACCAACAGAGCATTTTGATGGCTTGTTGTTTTAATGTGCCTACCATAGATTTACAGTTGCATCGCAGTGTAATTCTATGAGGCAAACCATTACTTACTGGTTCTAACTCCACCAATAGAATGACGTGAAATAATCAAAAAAAAGAAAAAAAAGAAAAAGAGACTGACAGACCTTGATAAGAACACAGTCTATATGACTTCTGCTCTCATCAGCTGAATCAGTCACGGAGTTTAGGAGATGACCTTATAGGGCTGGGTGATACGAACACACTGCTTTCTAAATTGATCATCTGATCACATCACCGAAACAAAGTACTATAACTAGCTATTTATAAGCCAGTCCTTCAGGATCAGACTTTTTTCTAATAAAATGCATTACAGCGTTGTTTGAGTTGAGCTTAATATACCACATGCTATTGCTTTGGTTTCAAAACTCCAATAGAAGGAGGACATGAACACTAGTTCACATGAAATTTTGAGTGTCAGAAAGAAAGTGACAGCTCAACCATCACAAGGACTTTAATTGTGGATTTATATGGAATTTTAAACTTAGTGGAATCGTTAAGCTTGCAAGAAATGATCCATATATTGACATAAGCTGATATGAAAACATGTTTTTCATATCACCGGGCCCTATGAACCTAATAGCCACACTCTTATATGCAGATATATTGAAACACTGTACTGACATGTGTCTGACAGTAAAGTAATTAACTTCTTTACCTGCACACATTCAGAACCATCACACAGTGTGTAATAAATACTCTGCATAACAAATAAAAAGGAGTACACACAAGTACACACAAGCTGTATAATAAGTATGCAGTGTGTGTGTTATGTATGTGGAGTGAAAAAGGAGGAGGACATTTAAACCGACACCAAGAAAACCTAGTACTTCTCTACTCTTCCCAGTCTGGGTAACTAGTTTCGTGTGACTGACTGACAGGGAATCTGACTTTTTTTTTTAACTGCATTATGTTAAATGGTTATGGTTATATGGTTACTTACTGTATTGGATTGGTTACTGTATCAATACAATTTATAGGAAGAAAAAAGAACACCTTATCTTTTATATCCCTCATCTTTTTCACTCAAAAATGTTCTTATAATTCCCTCTGCATGTTAGGCAAAAGAAATATGATTTTTTTATCTTGTTTTTTAAGAAGTGATTGGAATGCATACTATATATATACTTGAAAACACAATTTAAATTGCCTGCCTGAATTTGCAAATGTAGCTGTTGGAAGCATATCAGGCATATCTAACGACATTAGCTATGACATGCTATGTCATACCTAATGTCATTAGCTATACCAAACCTTTAGGACATAGCTAATCTTAATAACATGCTTATCATTTGTGAAGCTTCAGGCTGACTAAGGACTACTATTCTAATGCCAGGCAGGCTCAACCACCACTTACTATTTCTTTATTTAGTTAAAGGAGACCTAAAGGAAGGGTACTTAGAACAAAATGTTAGCATTGCACAGTTTTAACTGTACAGACAATATAAATGTTAAACTTTTAATGAAAAGAATATTGACAAAATTGTTGGTTGGGTGCTATACCCTGTCAGCCTCTTAATGTGAAAAAATGTCTTAATCAATGTACTCAAAACTAGCAAAGAACTGTTTCATGTTATTGTTTCTATTGAGAACAAAGACTTGACTGTGTGTGTGTGTGTGTGTGTGTGTGTGTGTGTGTGTGTGTGTGTGTGTGTGTGTGTGTGTGTGTGTGTGTGCATATGCAATTGTACTCTATGTGCATGTGCTACTCATGCCTGCAGCTTGCACAAAGAAATGGACGAGCCACTGGAGAAAATCCAGAAAGCTGGATACACAGCTTCAGCAAAGGGAAACACAAAGGAGTGGAAGGGATATGCCCTGTCTGCCACGTTATAGAACGTAGCAGTGCCCTCCTCACAATCCAACAGCACACCTACGCGTTTAGGACTGGAATTGAGCAGCACGGTCTCACTGCTGTTATACCAAGCCGACAGCTTGACGTTAAACCACTCCACGCACCAAGACTGGTTGTTGCGCCCCAGTCGACTGGTGGGACCTTTGCGGTCAATGCTACCGTACGCCAGGCCTATACCAATGAAGTTGTTGCTGCTCAGTCGGACCTCCCAGTAGTGACGCCCCCTAGAGAAACCTTTGGAAGCAAGCACCTGGGAACAGACGGCGAAGCGATCAGGGCATTCAGGGTAGTTTACATGCTCATCTGACACAGAAGCCTTAGTGAAGCCATCACTCAGCGAGATGCGTTTGTGGGCCGTCTTTGGATCCAAAGTGAGCACCGAAGCATCTAAGACAGAGGAGACAAGGCCATTCTAATAAGAACTGCTGTTTCTCTCATCATGTTAGTGGAAGATACCTTACAAACACACTTACATTTCAGAAGTTCACTTCTTTTTTCAGCAGATGTAATGTCCACAGTTCCTACAACAGAAGACAAAAAAGACGTCCATCACCAAGGACAGTGATAACATAAAAAATGCCATCTCGTCATGTGACATGTCTGTTGCAAAAATCTCATATTGCTTTGATGTCTTGACGCTAATGCAGAGGTTGTCTACCTGGTTTGGGCTCACAAAACTCCAGCAGGTTCTCCATCGAACGACCTAGATTCATATTTCCCATAATGCCTTCTGTGGGCTGGGGAGGCTTTTTGGGTTCTGATGGTTTTTTTTAAACAAACAAAAAACAACATAATTCATGTTTATTTTGTGAATGTAGTGAAAATTCTGAAGAGCTGAAGGTAGAGTTCTTACACGAAAAAACAATGATCTGGTTGAAGCAGTGACACAAAACAGGAGTCATCAATATAAATGGTATGGACAAAATATTTGAAACACTTCTCAGTATAATGCAAATCATTTCAATAGCACCAAAACAAAACTACAAACTCCAAAAAGAGCGTTATTGTTGTATCTATACCTTTCTACAACAGTTTTCACAAAAACGGCTTATAATCTTAATAAAGATATGATTTATTGTATTAGTTTCAACTCTGTGTTGAAAGTAGGGAGTAAGTGGGTGTCTTTTTTTCTCACTTTTATCTTTTTCTTCTTTCTTTTTCTTCTTTGCGGCGGATGCTGCTGCTTTGGGCTGAGAAGCTTGACCTGGACTGTGGGGGCTGGGGAGTGTGGGATACCCCAGTGGCCATTTTAGCTCTGAAACAGGAACAGGCAAAGGAGAAGCATTTTCACCATGTTCAATCGTCATGACAATAAAATGTCTGTTTTTTTTTAAACACATATCATAAACCTACCAGACTCCTGGTATATTCCAAGGCTCGGAGAGACAGATTCTGCTCTGTCACCTAACAAACAAGCCAGAGAGTGTCATCAAAATCATGATTGACTTCACTATACTTTCATAACACGCTTCCATATGTAAAGTCTCCCTGATAATTGTACCAACAAATTCACCTGTTTTAATTGGTAGTCTGGTCTCAGTAGGTGGTTTACAGAGTTCAGTCAGATATTCCTTCAGGAAAGTGGCAAATGTAAGTGTTGCCATCACCTTCTTGGAGTCCAGGTTGATTCGAGGGGTGTAAGGCTCAAAGGTTACGACTTGGGGCAGGTCAAGTGAAGTCTGCGAGGAGAGGAACAAAATGTTGTTTTTCTTAAGTAGAACAAAGTTATATTTAAACTGTTGAGGTACAAATACAGTATTGTCTATACATGGCTCAAATATGACACTTTTTTGACACTTTTAGATAATCACATTTGTCTCACCTTTAGGAAGGCTGTGGATTGGGACTGACCCAGCATACTGTGGATATTTTCTTTCACTTTGCTCATGCTGTCAATGTTGTCTGTGAACTTCTTCATGAGGATTTTGAGTTTGGTCTGACCGCTCTCCACCTCACGGTCCACCACATTCAGAGCGTCACGCTCCTCTCGCGCCAAGATGTCCCGAATATGCTGATACTCCACTACCAAAGCTTTCTTCCTGTTGGTCCCCGAGTCCTAGGAGAAAAAAACAGATCAGCACGTCATGAGACACGTAAATACAGGGCTTTGGACTAGATAAAGGAAATGCTTCAAACTGTAACATCCCTGCAATAAAACAGCAGTTTAATGAAGTTGGTTTCTTTACACGGCTAATCAAGTGACCATCTGACATTTTGATTTGAATAACAAACGATGTTCTGTGTCAGCTATAAAGGGCTGGTACTGTTTCCATTTCCTTTAGAAATGCCAGTATGATACATAGATTTTTAGTACTGATACCACCTTTTCAGTACCTTTTAATTTGGGAAATATAACATGTTTTAACAAAATATGCCGAACTAGTCAGTGCATTAGTATTATAAAAATAACTCTGCCTAAATGAAATATAGTTTAGACCATGTGTCAGCTTTGACTGACAACTGACTGGTACTATTTTTAGGAGCAAGTTTTCCAGGCAGCATAACTTTGAAATACATAACGCCTTAACAAATGTACCATCACTTAAGCTTTTTGTCTTTCAAGCATTTTTTTGGTATTGATGTGGATTACAGTACAGTAAATGTCAATGCAAATGGCTAGTTACCTTAAGTGAGTTCTGCATGTCCTTCATCTGAAATATAACAGTCTTATTCTTCGTAATCTTCCCATCCAGCAATCCCAACTTGCTTCTCAGGTCCGACTGCAAACAGAGAAACATGGTACATACAATTCACTGAGATAGAGATTATTAGGTTCATTTGTTTTTCAGTTTCAGAACATGGTGTTAGGGAATTTTCCATATTTAGGGTCAAGCATGGGCCTTAAGTTCACAGTAAAAGCAGTACTGTCATCTTGGCACAGAGAAGTACTGTTTCTCTCCTTGCGACAGTGAAGGCAATTGATTGCGGTGTTTTGGCGCAGCGTTTCTGTGGCAACCAAGGTCAGGGGGTATGACTGTCGGACTCCCTAAACCCACAGATGGGTAACTGTGTTGCCTTGTTTGTAAAATAACGAACCAATAGGCAAATTCCATTACTGTAGATGCATTGAGTATGACCGTTTATGGGGCTTAAAGACTATGCACTGAGGACAGTTTCCTCAGATCTGTGATTGCATCATCAGAAGGGTGTATTGATAATACTTTGATTCTACTTGGCCAAGATTCAATAAACACTTTCAGCGGAAGACATCCGGGACTCCTGAGCACTTTCCCCACTGATGAGGTTAACCACTGACAAACAAATTCTCCATAACACACTGGAGTTCACTTTTAATGGGACTACATCAACAAGCTATCATGATCAGCATCACCACTACAGGGTCATGTGACCTTCTTAAAAGGTCTTTCTTGAATAATCTTCTGGAACATCCTTTTGCAAACCAACACATAATCAAAAACATTGCGGTTTAAATGAGAAAGGCAAAAGAAGGATGAGGAAATAGTCAGAAATAAAATTGATCACAGCAAAGCATCTTACTCAACTGGATCTCAGTGTGAAATCTTCCAATGAAAACATTTCAGTGTGTTCTGTTTAACGATATGGATTTTTTTTAATGTAATGTAACTTTTAAATACTGTGGGTACTTAAAATACAATTCCACTCACTTCTGTCATACATCTGCTTTATCAATATGGTGGAGCGTTTTTTTCTTCTATTTTGAGTGAACTAGCCTTTTAATCTTCTCAAGTGAATACTGAGACACACACCTCTTTCGCGTTCCTCTGCTCCTCAGGAGATATGAAGGTGCATCCTTTGTGAACCTGAAAGCAGAGGCTGCAGATCAGGCGGCCATGGTCGGTGCAGTAGAACTCCATCAGCTTGTGGTGATCGCTGCAGATGCGCTCCATCAGGTCACCGATAGGCTCACCCAGCTGGTGGACGCGGAAAATGGGGTTATCCAGATGTGGCCGCAGGTGCTCGTCACAGTAAGATGCCATGCAGGTGAGGCAGGTCTTGGATGCTTTTGCCTCCATACATGCATCACAGAGTATGGCTTCTTCTTTCTTGGCTTTGACCTCCACCTCTCCGGACAGGCTGACCTCATTCTTGTTGGACCTGACTCTGAAGGTCTCAACGACGGTGCTGAGGACCGTGTTTTTCTTCAGCTCCGGTCTGGTGGCGAAGTGGGTCCGACATTGAGGACAGCTGTAGGTGTCCTTCCAGGAGGCGAGGAGGCAATCCTGGCAGAAGTTGTGTCCGCAGGGGATGGTCACCGGACTGTCAAAGGTGCTCAGACAGATACTGCAGGTCAACTCTTCCTCCAGACTCATCAGAGAGAACTGACTCTCATCCATGAATTCAGCCATGATGAGGCTGCAAAGAGAAACGAAACTTACTTGTCAAGCGCATGAAAACGAAACTTAAAAAACAGTTTCGCTTGAAAGAAATATGTATGCTTTAAATCGAGGGTTTTCTTTTACTTTAACATATATAAGCAGCGAAGTTGTTGTGTTAGGCTAAATAAATCTGTTTTAAAATGTAGATAAACAACTTCAAATGAGAATTGAGCATTCGGCGCTACGCTGAGTTTCACAATCAAATTTTCATTCAGATATTATTTGTAGTGTAAAAAAAAAAAAAAGAAGCTGTAATATGGGCTAGTTAAGCAAACTCTTAAATATTACCTTGAGTCCTAGGTGTATTGCAGGATAACGCAGTCCTGCTTTATAGCTTCGTGCAGTCTGCGCAGCTTGTGACACAGTGACTTAGGAGTCCGTCCTACACGCCTCCCCCAGTCTGTTTCCTTATACACACACACACACGCACACACACACACACACACACACACACACACACACACACACACACACACACACACACACACACACACACACACACACACACACACACACACACACACACGACAGACCATGGTCACTTTTGGGGACCTTAAATAGACTCACATTCATTTTCTGGAGAATTACACTCACCTTAACCCTAACCACTATGCTTAAACTTACCTTCACCACAGACCCAAAAATCAGCCTGGGGACCACAGCTGTTTTCCTCTATTGCCGTTCTCAATGAACTGGTCTTACATTTGAAATGTGTCCCCAAAAGTAGCCTATGACTGAATCACCCACACTCCCCCAACAGTTATAAAAAAAACTGTTCAAACAAATACTGAAGATATTGTTTTTTGTTTGTTTTTCTCTAGAGGTCCAGCCCATTCCCGCAATACCGTCAGGAAAACATCAAATAAAATACATCAATTCAAGGTTAGTAAAATGATAAGAGAGCAGGTATAATTTACTGAGTCCAAAGTCTGGCTGGCAAAATCAAAATGAAAATATTTGATCAACTAAAATCTCAAACCTTTGACTAAGTATGACATAAAGCTCAATTTTAAATGAATTGCATCAGAACTACCATCAAAATATAAGCATCTAGTATTTTATAAGTAGTGTATAAGATGCCATTTAGGCTACTAATTACTTTGTGGTTACTTGCTTAAGCAACATGTATTTAGTAAAATTCTTGTGAGCAAAATATGTACTAAAATAAACAAAGATAAATAATGATAATTGATTTATTGATTTATTGATTAATTACCATAAACTAATTACCAGGGTTCTGTGGCAGTTTTGTAGTCTAATACATATAATATCATATCATATGCTTGCTATATTTCCCCCTTAAATGCACAGTATAAGTATTGATGGGAAAATACAAATGTCTTATTCATTTTATGTCTCTATAACCAGTAATACTAATGTCTTATATTCATTGATCGTACTTTTAAGGTGTTTAGAATGATTAGCGTGACTATTTTTATGACATGTAATAAAGATTGAAAGTGGCTGTCCTACACTCTTGCTTTTAAAGGCTTAACAGAGTAAAGGCCACACGTTAAAAGGTTAAGAAGCAGTACATTTCAAAGCCTGTTTGTGAACTGTTTTGACAAAGAGTATGTGAAGGTCACGGAGAGAAGGAACGGGAGGGTACCGAGAAGAAACAGCCCAGCACCTGGTGCCCTGATAACGTGGTGGACAAGAATGATTTGTTTCCTTTGTTTAGTATAAATCTCACTCGTCAGGACTGCCCTGGCGAGCATTTTCCTATATGTAACTTGACTTTTGAACTTGGTCTCTGCCTCAGTCTTGTATTAAATTTTTCTATCAAGTATAAATAAGAATATCATTAAATTAAAAGGTCAGTTACCTCAATTAAACCTGCAATAACATATTATTTGCCACTTGGGGGCAGTGCAGGCAAGTTGCAAACACAACACTGATGACACTGTATTGTTGAAAAAAACTGCCATCTGCAGCCACAAATGAGTGTGACAGTTGCAACATGGACATCCTTCACATCAGACATAGTCATTTGACACACTGTTATTAAGAAATTATTGATTAAAGCCTCTTATCAGTACATTAGTGCAGTATATATATTTCCCACCACTGTTACATTGTTAATGACAAATTGGAGAATGCACTCAGATAAACAGAAATGTATTATTCTTTTATTTATCAGAAAGTTTTACAAATCAAACACATTTGAAGCTGAGATACATTAAAAGCTGAAATGCAGACACATCCAGTAGTTTTCATGTTCACTTCTGTGAGAATTGTCTCACTCACATCCATGCTGAATATGTTCATGAAATAAACTTACATTTAATTAGGAAACCAACATTGTGACGTCAGGTTGGGGTTTTTACATTTACTACTTATTAACTACTTATACTTTTATATATACAAAATTGTTGTGATACTGTAGCTCGGACCCTTTTTTTCTTTCAGGGTTCAGTTGCTGTTGATGTGTGGCCTTTCAGGATTCTGTATGTTGTTTTGGCCACTGTTGTGGGTCTCACTGAGCTGGTGAAGTTCATTCACCAAGCCTGCAAACTGCTCCTCCTGTGAGCACATAGAAAAAAACAAAAAGGGTGTTATCAGCTCACTCTTGTATGCAATTTAACTGCAGTGTAATGTAAATGAAGGGGTTCCTCACATAATATCTCCATAGTTAATATTTTGGTATTTTGAAAAAGACATTTAATCTGAACTGATGATAACAACATGGACTGATGGTTAACTATCTATTATCTTTTCCAGCACATGCCCATTAAAATGTTTAAAAGGGCACCAAACACACAAGTCATTCATAAAATCATTACACTTTCATTTTAGTACTCCAAACTAGTTTTCACTATGATTAAGTGTCTTCAAATGTGTTTTGTGGGCACACAGTGTAATATATGTACAGTATGTACCAAATTATCTCCTGCATTTTTCTCATGAGAAATTATCATTTTTGAGGTGAACTATGCCTTTAACAAGGCATTAAAAGTACAACAATATACTGTATCTTAATTGTGTAGTAATTTTCCACAATAGGATAGTATATATCTAACATTTGGATAATCCCTCAATTCATATCTACTTAATAAGTGAGGTTTTTTTCCTTCTTACCAGTACGTTCATTCGCTCAGCTGCTGCAATGGCAACATTCAGTTTCCTCTCATCCTCCTCCCTCTCCTCCTCAATCACACCCAACCTATCACAGAAACAGATAGAAGAGATGCTCATATTCACAAGAACAGAACAGAAACAAAACATCAAATAATCATTGATAATTAGTCATTAATAACAATTTGAACACAGCCTAGCCCACTGGCTTCATTAATAATCATTTATGAAGTATAGAGTATGCAGGTCCGATATGATAAAAACACTAATAAAAAAAATTGGATATTTGCTGGCAGTATTACTGTTGTTTCCACAATATTACCTGAAGGTGGCGCTGGCGAGTTGCTCTTCTCGCACAGCAAGCAGATTCCGAAGTTCGTTCACCTCAGTCTGCAGCATTGCATTCTGGTCCTGGCTTTGAATAATGAAATCCTCAAGCCGCTTTGCCATATCCAGCTCACGCTCCGTCACCTGCTCTATCCCCAGACGAAGCTCTGACAGTTCCTGAGCATGCTGGTGTGTGATTCACAAATCAACAGTTTATGAAATGTAACAGTGAGATGATGAACTATAGCCAGAATTATGTAACTTTAGTGGGGTGCAGATATGACATACCCTATCTAGTAAGCTCAGTTGTTCATTCTGAGTCTTCATCTCACTGGGCTCCCTGTTGTGTATGTCTTTGATCCAGGGAACTGGTGCAGGTGGACGTTTAATACTCTCACTCTGAAACAAGATGAGAGATTGTATAAAGATTCCTTCTACTAAACCAGACAAAGTCATACTATCAATGTGTTAACTAAAATAACATCAACATTAATCAAATAAAAGACATTCAATATTTCAAGACAGCGTACTAGAAAAAGGTGTATTTATTTATTACTTTGCAGCATATGGCCTGCTGGCCTGAAGTTCCTCTTAGTACTCACAGTTTTTGGTGATGAGATAAGTGGTTGGTTGGTCTCAGTCTCATTCTCAGTCTCAGTCTGAGTCTCAGGTTCATTTTCATCAGTTGGCAGAGCTTCAGAACTTATCTGCCTCTTCAGAGCATGTTTTGTTTGACCAGGACGTCTGTGTGGGGCACTCTGAGTTCTGGAGACAGGCTTCCTTTCTCTCATACTTCTCTGATGTCTGCCATCCCTATTTAATGAATTATTTATTATTTTAGGTAATATGCATCACATGGTGGTATTTGCTAATCATTTTAGCAGGTTAATCTGTTCTATATATGTGTCAGTGTACACTTAAATAAAATGCTTGTTCTCTATATATTGTTACTTGAAAAAGGATACATGCAAGTCTACTGACAATTACACTAACAACAGAGATTTATTGCAGTAAAATATAGTGAACCCGTTTTGCATGTGGATAAAAAGCTGCTATATATGTTTAAATATTCTTTAAGAAAACTACTTCACTACTGGTATAGTTTGGGATGAAAAACATCAAATTTATAGTATTCAAACTTGGACTAAAGTCCAAGTGGCCTGTCTGACTTGGCCTTATCTACCATATAACTATTGTACATATGGTCATTAGCTTTAGGTACCAACTAAAAGAATGAGGCTGTGATGAGATAGAATGAAGAGCTCAGACATCCAGAAAGAGCTCAGATTAGAACAGCTGCTCTTTGGTATTGAGAAGGAGGATCAGTTAATGTTATTTAAGCATCAGTTTCGATGCTTCCCAACCTAATTGGATGGTTTACATATCCTCTCTGGCCTGGGAACACCTCTGGATTTTCCAGAAGGATCTGGAGGAAATAGCTAGAGGTTTAGTATCTAAGGAGGTGTGGGCTGCCATCACCATGGTATACCACCACAAGCTATATTGGGTAAATGCTAGAAAATGCATGGATGGACCATTGGTACATAACATTCAATCAAGGAGTTCAGGGAAAGTCAAAAAATCGCTTTCATGATTACTGACATCTAAAAAGCGATATTGGCTGAGCCCAGTAACAGACAAACACCCATCATACCCATCTCGTAGGCCTTTGGAGTCCTGAGGAAGCTGCTGGAGGGATGATTGGAGAGGGCTGTATTTGCTCAGGTCTCTAGGAGGGACATAGATTGGCTTGATTTGTCCCGTTTCACTGCAAGAAAAAGTCTGCTTAAGTGACATCTAACACCACCACGTTTGTAATACCTCACGAGATACTGACAAGTCAAGAAGACCTTCAACATACTTTTTAACTATGATCCGTTGTGCTTCAGGGCCCAGTGACTCTGTTATCTGGTTCAGAATTGAAGGCAGTGGGTGCAGCTTGTCAATCGTATCCTGAGGAAGAAACAAGCTGCTTGTTAGGCCCAAAATTTGAGGCTTTTGAGTAATTTCTTGTAGTGCACCGTAATGTCTATTCTCGTATGTCTTAATGCTTTGTCATGTTTTATGTAAAGCACTTTGAATTGACTTGTTGAAATGTGTTGAACAAACAAACTTGCCTTGCCTTTCCATTTAATATAATCTGTGAACAGGTGATCAATATCTTAATACGTTGTATTGATTTTTTTTTTTTAAATACCATTAAAGAAAGGGGTACATGCAAACAGCAACTGGAATGCAATTGGATGGCCTGATAAAGTAAGTCTGGCTGATTGAAATGAAAATGTCTCTTTGCAAACATCCAGAACTAGGTCTATATTCAGATAACATCTGGATACACCATTTAAACTAATAGGTTTAAATGAGACCTGCCTTGTTAGAAGTGTAATGGTTTGTCCTGAAGTATTTTGTGTGTTTGGCTCAATACATGACTTTCTTCGGTTTGGGGCATTAAATGAACCAAATAATTAATGACAAATAGGCCTAATATGATATAACACGTTCTACGTCTTGGCACATGAAAAACATAAATTCAAAAATGCTGTTACAACCATAGAATGCACACCTGATCTTAAGTGTTAGTATCAAAGCTGAAAATATTTCATATGTATATAAGTCTTCAAATTATGCTTGTAAACACGGTAAGTTACATAAACCTGTAAACTAAGTATTTGTTTTTATCCTACCTGGTTCTTCTGATAGATAATGTCTACCAGCAGGCCATGTAGCACAGCCAAGCGCAGAGGCAGATCCACATAGCCATCAAAGGAAGTCATTGTGTTGTCTGTGTCTGGATTGGAGACAGTTTGTAAAAAGCCCCTCATTCCATCCCAGTGCTGCTCCAGGAATTCGTTCATAAAGAGCATGTACTCCTCTTTCTCTCCGAACCTGAATTGGAACAAAAGACTGTGTTTATTTAAGCCACTTCAAGTGAATTTCTCATTCCTAGAAAACTTGTTTCCTAATATATCAAAATATGATTATCTGATGAACATCACTCACAGGGTGAAGTTGGCCAGATTCTGAATGACTTTGGCAGTTAAAGTGAGGGTACGCAAGGTGTTTGGCTCTGGATAAGGCTGTGTCAGACCAAAAAGAGAAGGACTGAGGATAGCAGGGCACAAGAAGCGGAGGAAGAGGGAAGCAGTGATGAGACGTTGGCCAATCTCTGGTCTGCCCTGGTCTTCGCACAGCTCCACCCAGCTGGAGAAGATCTTGTGTAATTCTTCAGGAAAGGCTCTGAAAACAAAAAAAACATCAAGCATCAGCTGTGTGAATACTGTTTTTCCATCTACAACTCTAAAATTAAGATGGCCTAAACATTTCATATTTATTATTTCAGATGTTTTCTACAATTAGCTCCATTCTCTCACCCATGGAATTTAATAATTTTCTGCACCACTTCCTCACAGGTTTCCCTCATGTGCTTCTGGTTGTTTGAGAGGTCAGAGGATTGGCATTTACGAGGGTCAACTTCACAGCTCTCCATTATCGTATAAAGACGGTTGATGAAGTCCCCTGCATTGTAAAGGAAAGCACAGAGTTCAGTGAAAACAAAGCACCAACCCATACCAATCAGAAGATGCCACCTTACCACTGAGTTACCCCACCTAGTGTGTCAATGAGGTATTTCTGTCCAACCAGTTTCATATATTCATCTATGGCTTTAGTGGCAAGTGTGTTCTCTCTGAAGATCAGTGCTTGATTCTCTCCAAGACGCTGCACCTCTGCACCACCCAAATCAATGAGGAACTCCTGAAACATACACATACAAGCAAAGAAAAGTATGTCTGATTATTCCTTTTTGCTGTGTTATTATATCAGATTGTATTGAGTGGTACTTTTGGATTTCGAAAACATGATGATGTTAGCATATATATATATTTTTCTGCAACTCATTACTCACCTTGGCCTTGCCGATACTCTGCAGCACATGAACCAGAGCTCCTGCTAGCTCTTCCTTCTCCTTCACATTGAGAAGTGGCTCCAGACCTCTGCACATTTCCACATAATCCAATGTCACATACTCTGCAAACTCCTTGTATTTCTCCATGGGCAACACCTGCAGATTCTGAAAACGGGCCTTGATGCGAAGGGAAGCCTGTTGGCCCAGAAGTTCTTTCCCAGCTGAGCCAGTGGCCTTGTATGGAGTGATGGGATACCATTTTTCCTGATAGGTCCTACCTCGGATCTCAGCTAATGGTATGGCCACGCTGCCCAGTGGATGCAGGCTGGTCTCGTCTCGGGAGTGACGCTTTTTTTTGGGGTCCTCTTCGCGGAAGAGGTGCAGGGTGATTTGGGAAACGCAGGGCAGGTTGTCTAGCTCAAAGAATTCACCCCAGAACAGCTGACACCCTCCAGCCACACCTCCACTGCCCCCCTGGCCTCCTGAAGACCCAGTAGAGATGTCCCCTGCCAGGCTGGAGCGGTTAGGTACCTTGCCAACAGATCGGCTGCTAGTGCGGGCAAATAGGGTCCCGTCTAGGTGTACCTCACAGTAATAACTCCGTTTGGGTAGCAGATCCTTAGCTTCATTTACCCACAGACTTAACGAGTTCTCTGTGCGCTCAATATTATCCTGTAAACAATGATGAATTATAATATCATTTTATTTGCATTTTTGCACCAGAATATTACATACACTTTTTTTTAAGAACAAATGGCAAATAGCTGACCTTATTAGGCTGGGCAGCCCGTCTAAGGTCTTCAATCCAACGGTCGCGCTCTGCAGCTGAGGAGCAGCCAAAGCAGTGTGTGTTCTCAGAGTTTATCACCTACAAGTACAATTAAACCAACAGGATTGTGTTAGCCATCCTGGAATGTGAAGTCTCTGTTCTTTGAGACAATGGCAGGTAGTGTATGATGCTCCCGAAGTAACCTGAATTTTACACACAAGTTAGAATGTATAAGTCGAAGCGTACCTCAAAGCAGTATTTCTCCCCCAAAATAGAGCTGTGGACCGGTCTGATGACAGTGCTGGTGTCTGCACTCAGATTCAGACTTCCTAGTGCACCGACGGGAATTGACACAGACTCCCGGGAGCCAAAGTGCCTTAAGTAAACAGATTTGGGAAAAGTCGGTCAAAAACCAAACTGATAAAGACATAAAGTATCAAATTTGGATTGATCCAGAGTGATTTGTCCAGTGTGCTGGAGCCAACACAACCAAATAATAATGTCCAAGTTACTCCAAGTTACTTACTGTACTATTTGCCTTCACATACATTACATTGTACTTTACCTGTTTCCTTTTAGTCCCATGGTATTCAGTTGAGTGGTGCTATTCTTCTTTGCCTTGTCAAATTGTCGCTTAATCCGTGCCTAAGGGTGAATGATACAAATATGGTGTAGGAGGGCAATAATGTTTGACATCAACAGGAAATGAAGCGCTAAATCTAAAATTATCTTGGAACATGACAAGACTCACCCTCACACCGCCATCTTGGGTCTTTGATCGAAAGCCTCCTGCCATGCCCACATTGTCAGGGCTACATTCTAAATATTAGAAGGAAATCATACCATATTGACGATGACAACGAAGTAAAATTGACAGTGTTACAACAATTCTTGGGAACTGATGTTAGTTTATCCAATGCAATTATACACAGACACATTCTTCCTTTGTGGGCGTTGTGTTAGGGTTTGTGGTCATTACTTCTTCTTGACTTTCTATCATTATCAGGTAATGAACAACACAAACAAATTTTTGACTGATGCTCAATCAACTGATTGATTCTTGCTTAGTTTGAAACCCTCAGTTGCATAACAGCTACCAGCACTTTTTTCTGCTCTTCCACTGAAGAGAGACTTCATACCTTACATTAGTCAAGGCTGTATTAGCCAACATAGACAAATTAGGCCATACAGGATGTGGTTCAGCTGAAGCTACAGCTATCTAAGTTAGTTTATTTTCATCAGCAGGCATTCTTATTATTGATACCTATTTGAGCTTTGCGGAGTATAAAACTGGAAAACCACATTCTGCCATGATTTTCCCAGATTTTCTCTTCATTGTCGCATTTGTAACTTTATATAAAATAAAAATATCTTAGAAGTTAAAGATGTGAATGAACAAGTTTACAGTACTATCATACAGACATCTCTCCTCTTTGCTTACCCAAAGCCCCGCCACAAACAATCCAGCGTCTAAATCCCATCATTTAGTCCAGAGGTTTGCCACAGTCGTTTTTCTTCAAACCATTGCCCTACTCTGTTTATCAAGAAAGATGCTGGTGCTGACACAGCCAACCAGCCAAAGTCAATGCAGGATCAGCCACTAACTCAGTGCAACCTCAGAGCTTCTTTTTCTGAGTAAAATGGAAGAAGAAACAGACTCTATCTCTCTCTCTCTCTCTCTCTTTCTCTCTCTCTCTCTCTCTCTACATATGACTACTACACCCAGGCGCGATGTTATCTTCCCCAAAAAACGTAGAGGAAGCAATTTGACAGCCACTCGCACGCATAAACATTCAGCTATTTCCTCTGTGACTGTTCACAGAATCATAGTTCTAATTGTTGTGATGTTGATAGCTATTTCACTTCTCATGATACATTCCTGGTATTTTAATGTCTGCTACATTTTGAAATACCTTAATCTGTTCGACATTTTGCTTAAACTCTTTGTGTGTGTGTGTGTGTGTGTGTGTGTGTGTGTGTGCATGTGTGTGTGTGCATGTGCGTGTGCATGTGCGTGTGCATGTGCGTGTGTGTGTGTGCATTCTGACCTGTGTCAATATCTATGGAGTTCTGCGCGCTGACGTTGGACAGGCAGCGGTTTCGGGTCCACAATGTTGGCTGAAAAAGACATACACACACGCACATATATATTCAGCCACTATCAAAATACATTGTTGTATATTTGTACATTTGCACTGTGTCTGTGGAAGTAATACCTCTTCCTCTGGGGGAATGAGAATTTGTCCATCTTCAAGAATACAGTTGCTAATGTCCCATAATGGAACCTCCTGAGGTGGTAACCATTGTAGTCTTGGAAGTTCAGCGAGGGTCGCATGTACAGGTTGAACCTCATCCAATTCTGCAACAGAAGCAGCACACACACACACGCACACGCACACACACACATGCACGCACGCACGCATGCACACACACACAGGCACACCACACCCCACACACACACGCACACACAGGCACACCACACACACCACACACACACACACACACACACACACACACACACACACACACACACACACACACACACACACACACACACACACACACACACACACACACACACACACACAGAATAATATATTAATCACTTCACAGCTTACAGAATCGCAGGGAAGTGAAACAGATGTAAGTTCTTTATCAACAACACAATCACAGACTAAATTGATTCTGCAAAATTCCTAACACATCCAGTCTCTTTCACTTTTAAGAACTGGCTATAGTTAGATAACTGCACGGCCATAATTACAGGCACAAGCCGACCCTCGTTTGTTTGGTATTTTTGGTAATTATGACATGATGGCACTTATCTCCCACAAAATTTGGCCACTCCCATTTGTGGAGTTGCCGGGGCCACTGATGCTATCTCTCTTTTCATGACACACCAGGATGAGCTGCGCACATCCTGTGGTTCCTTTGTAGTTTTTTGTCATTATGTATACATCCTTCAACATGACTTGTACTTTTTTTTTCTCCTTTTCAGTAGGATTTGTTGTGTGAAGCACAATATGTTCCTCTTATTATTATTATGTGTTGTGGTGGAAGGAAGTTATTTTATATATTAAATGAGAGTTTATCTTAATTATCCTTGTTCATTTTTGGTAGTCTGGCAGGTTGTATGCTGTCAGTTGAGGCCCAAATATCTAGTGAGTTTGTGTTGGGAACTTTTGGTTCAATCTAAGTCTTTGAAGTTTTTCCAAGGCCAGCTGAGGTTTCTGATGTAACTCAGTGTAAGGCCTCAGCCTCAGTACAAGTTGAGGACTCCGTCCTTTCTTCAGCCATTTGTAGGCAATAGCTAAAAGTAAAAAGTAACAGGACTTTTTTTTTTTTTTAAATACGGTTGAAGATTTTGATACTTCAGCCTCAGCACCCAAGAACCCACCATGAAGGCTTTTTGTCCCTGTTTGACTGGTCATTACACTGTGTCTGATTGGAAAGTAGTTTTTTTTCAGCCATGTTCAGCAGTCAGCCTTTAATGCCTCAGCTTGAGTTTCATTAGTGCAAAGCAGAAGTTTCATGTGGGAGTGGTCTAAAGTTGGTTTGTTCCAGCGACAGCTGAATTTCAGGGTTATTTCTCTGCAGTTTTGACCTTCTTTTTTTTCTGGTGTTGGTTTAAGCCTTTTCGTCATATTCACTTTGAAAGTCTGACAGTACTGATGAGATAAATGACTAGATCATTTGCATAAAACAGACGCGTCTGTGCTGAAAAAAGTGAGACCAGGCGGTTTTCATACTGTCCAGTAATGTCACAGGTTAATTTACATACATTAGAAGAGGATAGGGCTGAGATTACAGCTTTGCTTAACACCTCCACTCAGATTTTTAAAAGACTCTTCCTAGTGTACTGCTCTTTGATAGTTTAGAAAATAAACCAATGTATAATACATCACAATTTACAATTTTAGTGTGAAAATAAGTGAAAATGGTATGTGAAGGTTACCATTTATTAATTCTCAATAAGCATGTTCCTCTGTAAAAGTTTAAGATAATATCACAGGTACAACAGTTGCTTTACTGGTAATATTTTTGTAATTCTTAGGCTTATATGTAGCTTAATGAGATTTGCTGTTGTGCCTGAAGTTCTAAATATTTTCAAATTTTTTCCAGTTTCAATTAAAGTTCCAGTTTCCCAAATTTTAACCCTGTTCATTTCATTGTTACCAGTTTCGTATATATTGCTCTTTAATGCAGCAATATTTTAAAAAGTCACACGTACCCCACCTACTGTTGTGTCACATTGAGTGATCCTACGTGAAAGGAAATGTTGCGGTGAATCACGTGGAGTACTATTTTGCTGTGTGAAATGTATTTGTTGAGTGTATTTTATGTGTAGGGATTCACATTTCATCATAAATTGCCCATGAGTATCTATCAAAACAACTAATCAAGCTAAATGTGAGGAATTTTGCCAATTTCTGTCTCTCATCCCTTGTACAAAAAAGCAACAACTACTGCAATAATTTCAAACATTACATTTAAAATACTTTGAACTGGTTTATAAGCACTTTAACAATCTGTGGTTGGTTATATTCAGATGCCTCACCTGGCAGTAATGAAGGGGTGCTGTTCCGGCTCTGAAGCTTGGGCCTTTTGAGCTTCTGAGACACCGTCTTCAGGTACTTTTTAAAGAGTGCTCCTCCACCTCCTCGCTGAGAAGGGTCTGTGGGGGAGACCCCTGAGGCCTCGGCAGCAGCTGACGATGGAGCTGCGTGAGACGTGTTGGCAGTGCTGGAGGAGGGGGTCCGGGCTGCAAACAATGACCCCGGAGGCTCGGACATGGCCCTTCTGAAGGGGTTCTTTCGGGATGATGTGGCACCCTTATCCGACTTGGTTGCCTCTCCATTTTTACCAGTTGAATTTTTGTCTGCAGTTTCCTCACTCAGGGCCTTGCGCCAGTTTTGCATCTTGTTCCATTTGGTGGTTGAGGCCTTCTGAAATCTATCGATTGTAGACGTTGCAGAAGACGCTCCTTCTTCTCTGTCTTCTTTCACCTCATTAAGCGTTCCCTTCGAGCCGGTATGCCATTTGTATGTGTTGAGAGGGTCCGTGGTCTCGGATGCTTGACCTGGAGGATGCTCTGCTGGAGCTTCATTTTCCTTTTCTGGTGATCCTTGGTCCTTCAGTGGTTGTTGAGCTGCTTGCTCTGAATCTTTTTCCTCAGTGCCCATTTTAGATATTCAGTTTTTCTCTCCTCTCAATGTTACTTCAAACTAAATTAAATGTGTGCATACAGATGACAAAATAGTCCGTGCCTACTCTGCTTTTGCCTCTCTGCTTCTCTCGTTTCCTGTCTTGCAAAAATGTCATCCGGCAACAACTTGCGACAAGCTGCTCTGCCTGTAGTCGCTTTTCTGCAGTGCCCAACTCTTCTCACCCCATTGGCTGTTTGCTTCCTCATGAAACAAGAGAGAGAGAAAAACTCACCTATTTTTCTATATGTCGCAACTTTTTCATCTCTAAATGTTTTCGCTTAATACTTCCCTTTGTATTCACTTCCTTGTATTTCAAAGGTTTTCCTTCAAATGCAGTGTTCCCTTACACACATATGCTGTCTTCGAAGTCTGATTTTGACACATGGGTCTGCTGTAGGTAGTTTTCGATTGCATGCTCACCTCAAAGGAAGCATGTTGGTCTGTCAGTTATTGAGTCATTTAGTTTGTCACAGTATGAGTATGAATGTGGTTTTGAATTCAGTACTTTTGACATTAGTTTTGATGGAGTTTGAAAAATATGCAACAACAATTACAGCTGAATTCTAAACATTACCTGTGCCTTCTGTTTATTAATCTATAAAGACGTTTAATGATTGAATGACGCTGATAATTAATTGATTGAATTAAAGTGTAACTGAGATTTTTTTTTGTCCCCATGTTTAGAAGTATACTTGTGGTAATTATTTATAAAAACAAGGGAAACATCTCTTCTGTCCTGCATGGCTAAGTGACATTGCAATGCACAGATACTGCCTGTGACTGTTATTAAGACCATGATCAATATAATAAAGTAATAAAGTTGTGACACTATCTATTTGTTATGAGCTACCTGTGGGTGTATGAACTGTTGACTGTTGAGAACAGTTTCCTGTCTTAGCGAGACTGCACTTCCTGTTGAGATCGGTTTGTCAGACTCTGAAAACCACTTCCTGCACTCAAGTCGCTTTGCTTGAACACACCTGCAGGATTTTTCTGTGTACCAGTGGGGCAAATGTACATAACTATACCCATGTTAGTTGCTATGTGATAGAGAAATAGTATGTGGTATGATGTGATAGAAAAAGAAAGGCCCTGCAGCATGCTGGGCATTCAAACAATTGCAAGCATTTAAGTGTACAGGTTACAATTGTACTGTTTATTTAAGGGCCTGACACCTATTTTTAAGCTTTAAGCTTTTTCTAGGATCCAGTCAAAACATCTTACACATATAAATGTAATGCCTTTTTAAGCAATCAGTTTCACAGTATGAAATCACTAGACTAGGGGTTAATTGATGTTTGTCTTGTATTATTTAAGCCATCTAGTGGCTGGGTCTTGCTATTGGTAATGTATTAACATGGTATTAATATTGGAAATGTGTATGGAATGCAACTAAATATCACTTTCTCATGCTTTTTTGCATGGGTTGTAGATAAAATGCAGCCTCTGCATCTGTGAAATACCATTATTAAATATCAAAATGCCTAAATTAATCAAGATTATAAAGGGTTGTGGGATTATTAAACTATCAGCAGGGGGAAGTAATATATAATATGTTGTAAAAGTATTGATTCAGGGCCTATGTATTTAAAATTTGAGCTTACTAAAAATCATGCAAAAGCATATGAATTGTTTGAATCGTCCTTTTACTGTACTTATCCTATATTGTATATCTGATTGCAGTGGATGCAACATAATGGATGTTACCATGTTAGTCCTGTAAGATGTGAGCATGCTATGTTGTTGCTGGAATATGACCTCTGCATCATTGAAATGTATTCAAATAAGGTGAGCCAGTAGTTATTTTACCTCTCAATTTGTCGACTTGCCTCTACTGCAAATTGTTGTAATTTCAGCCATTTGCCAGCAGGGGTCACTGCACATCCATTTTAAATGTCCTTAGGTCACACTGAATATTATCTTTTTTTCTTTCCATATAAACATACATTACTTTCTGCTGTCTACTTATAAATAATTGATCCAGAGTGGCATGTCACAATTTAATACAGATGCCACTGTCTCATATTCCAATAAGAACAAATCCTCTTATTTAAACTCTGCACAGATTATCAGCCTGTTAGCACAGTCTTTGAATGTTTTCTTCCACATCATCAGAAAAAATGTAACAAAATATGTGTATTTGGGGAAAAAAAGTATGCAATGATGAAAGGCAGTGAGGAGAGGTTCATATCTTTTATGTTTTAAAGATATTGCAAACCCCTAATCTGAAAAATGTGAACAAAAATATGAAATATGGCAGTCAAAAAAAATGGGAGAGTCATGCAGACTCATATGTTGTTATAGAAAGTGAGTTAGGGTCTATTATCAGGAGTTGAAAGTGAGTGTGCAGGTAATATACAGAGGAGCGGGATACAAGGCAAAGCAAAGAGTGATGCAAGGCAAGAATCACCAGCTGGATTTGAAGCCTAGTGCATCACAGTCATGTCGTGTTTGCCTTCAGGCTGCTGTACACCTCATTTAATGATGTATTTGTTCTGTTCTTACAGAGTGGTGTTGAAGTTTACCCTTGCCGATACGCCGAACAACACACAGCACGATGACCTTTTGCAACGACCCCTTGACTGAATCTCAGCCAAAGCTGTGATATTTGCTGCTATATCCTGTTTTCATTGTAGGAAATGAATAGTGTACTGCTCTTTTATAACAGATTCACAATGGACCACATTCTCCTCTCTACCCAATCCTCCAGCCGGACATAATGGGACCATACAATCACATTTTGTTTTTCCCTTTTCTTTTTTCTTTCTTTTATTAGACTGCAGTTGTTCTTTAACATTTGGTATGGTGGCAGACCTCGGTGTAATCTGCACATAACTCAACTAGCTTGCCCTTTGAAACACAATCGCCTTAATGCTATCATCCACTGCCATCGCCGCTAAACCTGTTACGTAATTAGGACGTGAATGTATTTAACTCTGAGAACTAAACAGAAGCTTACAGGCTTCAGTAACATCCGGACAATTGTGCAACAACAGAGGAAATAAACACTTTGGTATGAAACACGAACTAAGAATGATGACAATTTATCATTAAACATTTCACTCGTAGAAATATATTCTATGTGCAAATCTTAACTACGTGTGTATCTTCAGTTTCCATCTACAAATCTGCCTCCTATCTTTTAGAGTCCATTGTGTTGAATAGCAGAGATATTCTGCATATGCCACATTCTTTATGAATCAAATCTCGAACTATGAATCATTTTATTGCTTATTCTCGAATATGTGGTGATACTGACAAAAGTTATGGAGCCAGTTAAAAAAATCCTGATATTAAATCTTTATAAAACTATATGAATCCAGTGAAAATAAGTGAACAATACCATATAAAACGATGCTACTTACAAGCTTACACTTGGCTGCACATTTCAGAATTCAATTTTTTGACAATAGCCAATGGTCTTGTGTTACATGTGTATAAATAAGCTGGCTCATAGCTAAACTACTTGTTTACAACGCTTGTTTTACATGTCACAGGTACCAGTAAGGATCAGATTTCTACACTGGGATTGATTTACCTGGGTGTCCTGAAATGGATTACACTGTATCTACTTACATTAGGTACAGTATTTGGTGGCTTGGCACACACTTCGATGTTCCTGCGGGTAAGAACACACCGCTCTCTATCATTTTGAAAAGCTCAAGTATATAGATGTTGTGTTTTTGGTGTAGCCCAGCTCATTATCTTGTCTGTAGTGAAATCTCCAACCATTAATCAACACCTACACAGATAATGCTGGAGCATCTGCACAAGCAACACTTTTACAAGAGTGGCTTTGCATTTGTGTCACTTTGGAGCTGCAGCCTTGTAAACTCCTCGGTCACTTAAGATCATTTTCTAGTAATAACTTTATCTTGATATAGTGACTGGTCTGTGACCCTGTGGATTTAACACATAAAGATCAGTTTATTAGGCACGAGGAATACTGCTCACCCTGTGAAAACGGTTTCATAGCAGTTCTACGGACTGAAAGCGTGCAGTTTGAAAGATCTGAGGGTGGAGGGTGGAACTAAAATATACCATAAGCTGTATTATTGGAAGGGCAGAATCCATCATTTGTAATTGTCCCACACTTGGAGCTTATATTTAGGATATCTGCTTCAATTTTTTTGTTAATCTATGCATGTGCAAACATTCGTACTGGGTGTAGCCTCTTCCTTTATGAGGAAACGGCAGTATCAGTTGCAACATCATTTCTCCTTAGTGACAATATTCGTGATCCGGTGGCACAAAAAAATCTGATCATTCATTAAACTATTTTTTTAATTTATCTTTTCCATTAATACTGGTTTACATGATCTGTTTGCATCTTAATTTTACTATTCATTGTCTCTTTTAACTATCAGTATTAAAATGTCTTTATGTTTACTTATACATTTGTATTGTGTATAAACACTCACCGGCCTCTTCATTAGGTACACCTGTGCAATCTAATTCAATCCAATACAACAGTAGAATTTATGGAAGAGCTTTTGTATTGAATTGAATAAGATTGCACAGGTGTACCTAATGAAGTGGCTGGCGACTGTATGTAATTCTTTAATCTAGGAGGACCTAAAGTGCATTTCACTGCACACTGTATTGTATACCAAGGGTCCTTGAGGGGTCCCAGCAAAAGAGGAATGATGTATCACTTTAATTCCAGCCATAAGAAACACAATGACAGAATGTGTGACTGTTTTGGTAATAGGTTTCATACCATGGGACCAAATCAGGGTCAGGGGTCTAATTTGAGCCAGTTTATGGGTCCCTGATGATAAGAAGTTTAAGAACCAGTTGTATGCTTTGTAAAGAGCTTTTCATCTTAAAACTGCAAATAAACGTTGCATACAATAAATCACATCAGTCCAGTCAGACCAAATTCTTTAAAAATAAAACATGAATGCAGTGACATGACGACACTGTGACACATGTAAGTTGGTGTTTGCTTTGCTCACAGGTGACTGTGTCGTCTCGTTTGTCCTTCAGCTGAGCAGCTGTGAGGCTGGGAGATGGAAAAAAACTGAGTTTACTGTACGACACAAAAAAGGGGAGGAGCGTCGGCGGCAGCAGCAGCAGCATGACGACCGAGGCAGGAGGAGAGCACTGACAGAGGGACGCTGTCCTCCCGTGCCGACACTTCATCCATTTAGGCGTGATTTAACAGCGGACTGTTCGGTGGGGGGAGGATATTTCGTTCTTCTAGCTCTTACTGTGTCTCTCGTTACCGGACTGTGAGGAGGAACCTGCTCGGGTTAGCCTGTTAGCCACTTACTCCGGCTACATGGACAGCTAGCACAATAAAGCTAACCCGGCGAAGTGGAGAGAGCTGAGGACGGGAATGGCAAAGAGTCCACTCGGATAGCCCCTTTGAGAAGAAACGACGACTTACCAGACAAAACCAGTCCTAGTTTCTGTAACGGGTTTAATTATCGGTAAGTAAGCCACCGTTGTGTGTGTTTTTTTTTGTCAGCGAGTTAACAGCGAGTTGTAAAGTTAGCGCTAGCATGCGGGGCTACTCTCCAGTTATCGTTACTGTGTTGTGAGCTAACGATGAACCGAGTCAGCGTGGCAACTGTTATGAACCAGTGTCGAGGTTGTTGTGTCAAAATAGTTACCGATTTACTTTTATTTATCATTTTATCCCTCAAGCTATACATTTTACTATTGAAAACATGTGTAGTATCACATGTGTGGTTCAGTTAAACAAATGTTACTGGATTCCTCTAACACTGACAACAAAGCAGTTCACACAACAAGAGGAAAAACGAAAGCATTCAAAACACCAACAAGCAGCGAAATGTTCCAACACGAAAACAGGAGAAACTCGGCTACAAGAAAGATAATGTAGATAATAGAAAAAAAGATGATAACTCTTTGATTGGAACTGTGTGTTTGCTTGTTTGACATGTCATCACAACTTTAGAAAGTAATGGTTTTGTTTTGACGTGTCTTCGAATGTGCTGGCAGATCCTGAATCATGACGGTAATTATATATTGCTGTAGCGATGCTTAGATATGTGGTCTTTAGAGAAGGTGTACTGTGGCGACCTGTATTTTTGCTCTGTCTGTCCTAACCCGGTTTATTATTAGTCTTGCCTCCCTGCCTGCCTGCCCTTATCCCTCTGTAAAGTAGTACTGGGACGGTAGCTCAGCCCTCTCCCCGCAGCTATGTTGCCATCACAGCATAGCATAGAGTCCCAGACATGTATCAGCACGCTGGACAACCACAAAACATCATGTTCAGTTCAGATCACACTTTGAACTTATTTTAAAAGAACCTTTAATAAGCACAATGTGTCCTTTTACACCTTTTTTTTCCTTTAAAATATGTGCATTTGTTTTTAATTATTCAGTTTATCTAGAGGATTCCTGTTTTCACCCTCAGTCTCACTCTGCTCAAATGTTCCAGCAATGAGAATGTGCTGTTTACATTATAAAGAATGAACAGCACCTGCCTTTTTTTTTCTCTTTTCTTTTTTTAAATCATTACATGGAGTGCTGTCCTATAGATTTGTGACCTGAGCTCCTGCAGAGGCAATAGTCGGACCTGGCGTATTTATATCCCCAGTAGTTTGCAGTAAATGCCATTGCAGTGGTTGGGTCCCAGTTTGATAAACGAGCGGGAAATGCTGCATCCATTGATCAATGAGGTCCTCGGTCACGGCTCAGGAGAGTTCCCTTCTGCAGCCCTTCACTATGCGTTGGGTTTCTCGTTCTTTCAGCTGCTGGCCAACACAAGCGCACACACACAAGCACCTGGCATCATTGAAGCAGTCAGCCAAAGCACACCTTTATTTAATTACACGCTGAGTCTCCTGTTTTAGGGCCAGATGCCGCTATAATGCTGTAATTCTGGCACTCGGTGCACTGTTATTGTGACGGTGCCAAGAGCGAATCAAATGCAGCCTCAAATACATTTCATCTTCTCTGTATTCCACTAATCCCTGTGATCGTAATTAACTCTTTCTTTTTTTTTCTCCTTCTGATGTTTATTTGTTGTTTAGGTTGTTGAAGTTACTGTAATCCCCAACATGGTGCAGAAGTACCAGTCCCCTGTGCGGGTGTACAAATATCCCTTCGAGCTGGTGATGGCGGTAAGTGTCTTTATGCCTGTATTTGCAGACCTGACCTCCTGTCTACATTAATATTGCATGCAAAAGCTGTAGAGTTATGTAACGCCTGCAAGTGGGCGCTTTAGAGGTCACACCTGTGTAAGGTCATTGGATCACACACCTTAGCATGTGGTTTGCACATAGATTCAAAGGCTTCTCTTCATGTTTCCGCTGTTGGCAACTATGTCACCTTTTTTCTCGAGTTAGGTGTTGGCAAGCTGCATCGCAACCTACAGCAACACTACTACAAAACTGGCTTCTGACCAGCAATCATAACATACCTTTGTTCCAAGTAGAAACATGAAATCCAAACAATCATCACAACTAATGTTACTGATAGTAGAAACAGACTTGCAGTTGTTTTTTTCTTTAGTTGCTTGCAGTTTGAACTCACGCAGCTGCCTAAAACACACCAATGATTAAGCAGCTGCCATGATGACTATAATTAAGAGGTCCTCTGACACACACACACACACACACACACACACACACACACACACACACACACACACACTGATGTCAGCTACTGACAGCTACGGACATGGCCCACTACATCTAGCTTACTTGTCGTCTCAAGCTTTAAAAATTCCACTCTTTTGTTACCGAGGTGTGGAAACACCCCGCCGTACATCTGCATGCTCAGCATCTGAACACACAGCGTAACGAGTCCGTCGTGTCAAACAGAGGTTTCACAGCGAGCTTGGTGCTGGCAGTCCATTTGCGGCGTAAAAAATTAAACGGCACACTCACAGCTTTTAGCGAGGGGCCGCCTCCCTCGCTGCTGCCTGTATTCCTTTAGGTTTTTAAGTGTGAGCGGCCGCGTGTAGTGCAGAGAGTGTGGATTTGCATGATTTCTCTCATTTTGTAGCTGCTCCTTTCACCCTTGTGATGTAAGACGGGGGATGAGTGGATGTAAATGCTCCATCACTGATGAAGGGCCTTAATGGATCTATTTTCTTTACTCCAAAAAGAGAAAAGAACAGAACACAGTGTGAACTATAAAGACACACTGGATGGATGAGCTACCCATCAAATGTCTTGACATCAGCGATACTGATTATACAACTATACACTGTCTCATTAATCAAAGACACTTTATTGCCATGCCGATAATACCAGTGATCTATAGTTCCTCATGCTTTATTCATTTAAATGACCGGTCCTCTGCTGATCAGGAAGTGAATTAGCAATGACTTCCTTTTGTTACAACCCCATCATGCGTTTTGTAGCACGGCAAGTTCCAGACAGGTGCCGATTTCTTTAAATGGAAATAAGCTTTCTACACCGGGCCAGAGAGAGAGGGATAGAGAGAGGATGCAGGGAGACTAAATCTCCTTAGCGCAGGCTGGATTGAGCACTGGGGCAAACAGATGGCTATAAATAGAGGGCCCCGGTGCCGACACCTGGGTCTGCGGGGGGGGGGGCGGCAGTTATAATAGCAGAGCAGACTTATACAATTTGTGAGCTGAAGATGACCCACCTCACGGGTTTGTGAGGATTGGGGGGGGGACACGGGGACCGAACCGAAGAGGCACGGGTGTTTCTAAAGTAGAGCAGCAGCGGATAAGGTGGATGTCAAAAGTTGGAAACAGAAGATAATGTTTGCTCTGTCTAGTCAAGCAATTGTTATGACACAAGCAAGAGGCCAAGACGTAGATCTCCCATCTGTTTATGAAGCCGGTGCATTAAGATTCTTTTTCCCTCCTTGTGACTTCCCTCTGCAGTGAGTATTTTTGCAGACACTGCAGAGTAGACTTAATAGTGCGTCACAACACTCGCTGGCTCCTTCTGTTTTTTTGTGTTTTTTTTTTTTTAATATTGAAATTCCAGTGCAATTTCTCCCCTCTCACTTCCTCTACAGCTGGCCTGTCACCGTCGCACTTGTATTGGCATAACAACATCCTGCATTTGTGGCGAAACTGTCAGAAAGCTTCAACACAGCGGACTCTTTATCTTACGTGTGCAATCAGCTTCTTTGTGCAATCCCACTTTTTTTCCTTCAAAGCATATAAGGTTGACATATTGCCAGGTAGTTTGAGAAATCACGCTATTTCCAAAGAATACACATAGACTATATAGAGCCATAGCTCAGTCAAGCCTTATTATTCCTCCTTGCAGTTCCTCTATGTGAGGTTTCAGAAACACTCGCCTGTAATGTCTTCTCCCTTTCGTCTGCCGGGGGGGCGAGGGGAGGAGGATTATATTTGACATTTCGCTTTGTGGAATTTGGTGTTCTCTCTCCACTTGACTCCAGTGTTTGGATACTGTCACTGCTTTGAAATTCCCCTATACTCTTCTAAGGGTAAAAAAAAACAACCAAGGCTCTACATTCCTCTGTTAAAGCCTTTAAATGCATTCCTGCAGTCTAGAAGAAATGTAGCATCTCTCTCCTCACACTGCCTCAAGGAGCCACTCAGCGGTTCACTGACAGGTGCTATCGGAGAATTGAAACCTCCGGCTAACGCCGCTGTGGCTTGAGTGTTCTGTTGCATAAGTCAAGCTCGGATGTATGATGCCCTTCAGCTGTTTTTGTTCTGCAGCGGTTACTGTACCCTGCGTTCAACATGGTCCTGTCTGTGTTCCCAGTATTCATGTCTCTTTTTTGGCAGATTTAACACTCTTCTCACTGCTTGTACTTGGCAGTTATAAATCTAATCTGTTGTCTTCAAAACTGCAACAATAATGACACACTTTAAATACATTTGACCAATGTAGAATTGACTGTAATAATAATCCAGTTTATTTTTATAGTGGAGATACCCATGTGTATATATAACACAGACTGGACATATTTAACAAGTACGACTGCAGCTAACCATTATTTTCCTTATCAAGTAATTGATTTTTGAGAAAAACAGTGACAATTGTTTATATTAATGTATATTATAATGTCTTAGAGCTTTAAGTGCCTTTTTAATGTTTGATGTCTTTTGTTGTGTTTGTGTCGTCTGATCCAAACACTTTCAGTTTACCTTCATATTTGACACAAAGGATTTGAGAAGCTGTAATCAACCCATTTTTATGCTATTTTTCCTTTAAAATCACATAAAAAAAAAAAACTGTTGCTGATTGATCAACTAATTGATTAAATGAAGTTGCAAAAGCAAGAAAATGAATGTGAAACAAACAGTTAATGTAAAATCTCATAGCAGTGGGTGTTGTAGCTTTCATTGTTTTAATATTGACTCACTGGCTTTGTGCTTTAAGATTGCAGCAGTAATTAAGCGCCATACAAATATGCTCGACAGGACCAGACACAACACTTAATCAAAGATTGCACTGTAATGTCGCATTCTGATTTATTGCCATCACATCTGTTTTGTCGAAGATTGCATGTCACTCTCAAAAGAACTCACAAGATGAGAAGGGCGTCGGAGTGAAGTGCAGATTCACGGTTTGTGCCCTCATAGGAAACGCTGAACTTCCTTTTGTAGATAAAGTCAACTCAAGTCAACAACAGCTCCATCTTTCTGAGAGCTGTGCACATCAGCGAAGGGGGGGGGGGGGGGCTGCGTACCAACAGCTGACTCCATCAAACAAACACCCATGTGTGTTAGTACTAACCTTGAAAGCTTTCTCATTCCCCTGCAAATTGTGTGTTTTAAGGGGGATTCAGAGTATCGCTGAAGTAAGGAAGTACAGCAGGAGTGTATTGTTATTGTTTTTTTTTTTTTTTAAATCACCCTTAGCCACAGCGGTCCCTCGAGTCCGCGCCGCATCTCAATAACAGGAAATGTAGTCGATGCTGCTGCTGCTATTATCGCCTCCGTCCAGCCTCAGAGCCTCTAGTGTGTCCTCGGGGAGTCACAGAGGAATGTCAGCCAGCACAATACCCCTCTCTTGCTGTTGTTTCAGGCCTGAAGGGACAGTTGCTACTGGCACACATCCACGATAAAGAAACACCTCAGTTAAGATGACGAATAATATATAAAACAAACAAACTGAGCAACCTGGAATAATAAATAACACACTAACTCTGGGATTAAAAAAACAATAACTCCCCTGAAGTCCCATAACTCCTAGATTAGTACCCATGCTGCACAGTGAGGGTATTAAGTGAGGCAAAGCCTGTGGTCTGCTAACCTGCTCCATGGAAACGTATGGCTGTGTAGTTAATCCATGAGGACAAGAGGAAAAGAACAGGATGTGCCATGCCAGTATAATTCTCACAGCACCATCAACAACTTGGGACGTTTCCTTTTCGCTGACTAAATCTGCTCCATCAACGGCGGTGATGCAAATGCATACGTGTACGTTAGTAACCGAAACGTGTGCACAGTAACAGAAATAGCACACCAGAAATAATGTGTCATCGTTTAGCAAAGTGGTGTAATGTTGAAAATGTGACTCATGCAGTTTAGTAAGTGGAATACACAGAATAATGAGGCCAAACAATTAGGAAACAGAGCAGGAATGAATCTTAAATTTGCCGGAAACTGAATTTTCACAAGGCCGAGTGAACCAGACTATATGAGCTGTTTTATTAGGCTCGGCTCAGCTCGTCCATACAGTAGTCTCTAGCTGACAACTCTGCCACTTCACATTTTCTGAATTTCAGCATTTCCCTCTCCGTGGAGTCCACACACACACTCTGTTTTGACTCTAGTGAAAGTGAACAATGACACACACAACTCCTACTCGGTCACACGCTTTCACACATTTCGTGCCACTGCAAAGTTAGACTGTAACCTTTTTGTTTGCTTATTAACAAAGGCTCATTAATGAAGCCTGCAGCGTATGACTGAATATGGTCGTTTCCTATTATTATTATTCCAGAGTTGCATGAACTGCCTTTTATCTAGGCTTGGCAAGTGAATGAAACAGGACCAGCTGTGCAACTCATTTTGAATAAAACCTCTGGCCTGCCTAATAATGAGATGTGTTCTCATCACATGGACGCCTGCGATAGGCGAAAGGAGACGTCAGTGTCTATTTATAGAAAACATACATAACCAGTTGTGCAGTTGATTTCTGTGCATTGTGTTACATGCTGCCGTTCTGTCGAGAATTTAAGATCATTTTGATTCCTTTCCTTTATGGTTTTTCTAAAAAAAACAGCATGAGAGTAGTTTTTTACTCTGGATCATTGCTGACTGCTAGATATTTTAAAGTTTAAAAGTCAGCCTCAGCTAATTCAAAGCAGAAAAAAAGGACCTTTTTATTCGAGGAAGTACAAGAGGCCAACAGATGCTCATCAGTGTCTGCTTTGCCTGTTGGTTAGTTAGATAACAAACCAAAAGTCAGCTGTTTGAGATAAGAGCTCACACTCAAGTTACTGATGAGATCTTTTTTTGCTACTGTACTTAGGAGCACAGATCCAGTAAAAAGTCTGTTAATTTTTGTCTGTATTTGTGGATATGTCGGTCATCCCCGCGTCGGGACCGTTTTAATTTTAGTGCCTGTTTACCACCGAGCCAATGTTTCTAAACCTGGCTCATCCTGCTTGTCCCCCTTCCCTCAATCTAGCCCCGGCTCATCTCAGAGCAGCCCTGCCAGGGTGACATCCTGTCCCTCCACGTCCTGACCCACTTATGGCCCGGTCTGGTTACAGGCTTTTTTTGTGCAGCTCAATTCTCCTGTCGCCAATACATCCCAGGCTTTACTCTTATTGTTTTAATCCGCCTGTGAGCCGCCGGCTTGTCAGCCACTCATATCACCTAATGGTCTCACGTTTAAAGCCGTGTCGGATTCACCTGCATGTCAGGCTTGCTTTGACAGAAAAAGTGGGTCATTGTATTATTGCACACAATCTTATCCATTGAAAAAGAGAGCACGAACAACTAGATATGAAACCTGATTACTCATCGTTGACTGTCGTTTATTGAAGGGGAAGTTTTATACCAGGAAGGCAATTTAATACAGTCTGTCTTAGTGAAATGTTTGCTGACGTTGCTGCTTTTTTGTCATGAGCTTTTTTTCCCAGCACTGCACCTGTCTCCTCCGATTCAGAAAATTTCCATCCACTCTCCTGAATGAATCCGTCAGAGTTTTTCTCCGCAGCATCTAATTCACTTACTACCGCTAGATGCTGTTTGCCAAAAGCAATGAAGAGTTATGGGCCTGTCGTAGGAAGAGGAGCTCATCATTTAACTGCATTAAGAAATGACTGTACCATTACCACTACCAGCAGCGGCAGCAGCAGGTGACTGTAAGGGCATATTAGAAAATACTGGAGTTAATTTCATTCCCCGATCAGCAGGACACTCATTCACCCTCTTTTTCCTGCTGCAAGGTCGAGACGCTGCCCCAACAAGCCACCCCTCCCCCACCCCGCTCCGCTCTGCCAGACACGGATGAATGTCTTCACACATACCCTTACACAATGACCCTTTAGCGTATTTTACACCGCAATCATGCTACAGTGTGGCAACGGACAGTGACTCAGATCTATGCGGCAGCTATGCAACATTAATGGGAACGTATACAGTCCACTGTGACAGCTTTAGTATGCACGTCTTAATTTAACACCTGCCAAGTGCCCAATGCGGCTAGGTTTTCAGTTTGAGTGAATCTCGGAAGGCTAATGAAGTCTTTACCACAATTTGACGTCATTTACGATCACGCTGCTCACTCACACACATACACGCACATTTTCTGAATGAATGGATATTTTGCATTATTTTTGCCGCAGTTTCCTGTCACTCATTGCTCATGAGGAATTCTTATTGGCCTATCAGCAGTGGTTCAGATCTGTGTAAAGAGCAAAGACGATCATTTCGATGTTTAAAGGTAGAGTTCGGACACAATATATGTAACAACGCTCTGTGTTAAAGTTAGTTTATTTTTCTCTCCATCAGCACTAAATGTATTCTTCAATATAGAAGACACTGCACAGGAATGGAAGCATCATATACATAACAAACACCTTGTTATGTATATGATGCGAGAACAGGCCGATTTGAGCATGTTTTCTTGAAGAATATCTCAAATGTATTCTTAATTTTTTAATCTATTTTACTCCATGACTTGAAGTTTAGTGGGGCTTAAATGAACTGTGCCTTCAGCACTGTTTGCTCACATTGTCACTAGTTCCTGTATGTTTTCAATGAACTTGCAGACTGAAAGCTTACAGTGACGTGCAGTTACATCTAAAGAAGCTCTTACACCAGCAGAAATCTGTGTAGCATTTCTCGTTCCCACTCTGATGGCTTTTTGATAGCCGGCAGATGGCCGGCCTGCTGCTTTCTCTGCTCTGCTGCACACACACGTATAAGCAGTCATGCATGCATCACCTAGGTCCACAGCTTAGCGTATTGCATGGCCCACCAAATATTTAGGACCTTACACTTATACACGATCCATGTCCTTGGCAGATTGGACCCTCGCTCCTCCTCCTCCTACTCCTCCTCCTCTCTCCAAGTTGGTAGTTCCAGGCGGTTCTGCCATTACAATGCACACTATAGCAGTGAGCTCAGTGGAAGGAGAGAAGTGGGTGGTATGGCATGCAGAGACCAAAGGCTCTATTGTTGCATCTGTTCAATCCGTTCATTCTCTCCCCTACCCCACATCCACTCCACACCTAGGCTTAGTCGCTATTTGACCTGATGGGTGGAGAAAGAATGGACCTAATCTAGACAAACGAGTAGGTGTCGCATCAGTACAAACAAACAATTTGGACACTTGTGATGGACCGAAGTTGAATTCTGCTTAGAGAATTGAAAGTGTCAGAAATATAACATATATTCAAGACTTAACAGCTCAAACAATTTAATTGCATGGCAAATACTACATTAAGTAATAAAATAGTACTATATCAATACAGCATCTCTGTAGCGTTTGAGGTGTAAAGCTGTTTAACTGGTCGGCCCAGCTACAGAGAACAGGAGCATAGAGGCCCTTTGATACATGGCACCATCTTTTCCCAAGAGTGGTTTCACCTAGTTCAGCTTCTAAGAGCCGTCGTCTATTCAAATGCTCAGTCAATACACAATCATTAAAAAAAGCGAGATGAGTCATAGTGAAAGCAGCCTAATGGAGCAAACTGAGGTCTTAGTACTGTCGTTTGGGCCCTGACAGCTGCTGCAGGGACAATGAACAAAGCTGTGAATGTTTGTTATTAATCATTTGTCAAAAGAGTCACTGTTAAAGGTTCGACTGATCAATAATGTATTAAGTGACACTGTGCAAAGTAGAGCTGACCGATCAATCGTGTTTTCATCATCACGATATGAACATGCACAATAAAGCATCAGACAAGACTGAAACATCTAAGAAACATAATTGTATTGCTTTCATTTGCTTTTTTGAAGATAAATCACAAAATAACTGTAGCGTGTGCTCGCCTTAGTCCACCCAGGCATTTCTCTCACAGTCGAGTTCTTCCTTTTTTCCTTCCATCAACATCACGTTATTAACGAATAGATTTTCCTGATTTAATCTAATTTCCTCCTGATTTAGTGGCTTTACTCCACTTAAGTTTCCCCCCTTCATACTTCAGATCTCTGTTGGGAGGAATCCAGGGCCTTGATGATTGTAATGGGAAACATTAGCTGTTTCATTTATATTTATTGAATTATTTCAGTTGTTTTCCCCCCGCACATATTTTTTATTTTGACATTGCTACAGTTAGAAAAGATTTTGAAAAACAGAACAAAAGAAGAAGAAGAGGAAAATATTTTAAAGGCAGCAGGGGAAATTAAACTTCAGCTTCCTATAATTATAATGTCTCATTTAAATTCAAATTCTGTTTAATTTAACTTCTTTATTCAGTTGACAGGCTTTTAAATGTTTGGGATCTCTCTTAGCGGTGTTCATTTTACAGCAGAAGACATAGGAACTGTAGAGTTCATGTGCACACTTTTATGCAGGCCTAGTGCAAAGTGGCATTTTATTCATGTTGTCAGGTAAATCCTCTAAGTGGAGCAGGAGCAAAAAGATAGTGACCATTTATTTAATTCAGGATTCAAAGAAAATTACTTATGTTCATTTATTTTTGACTCGAGTCCTGATTTCCTATGGCTATACTACAGAGATGGCCTGTGTCAGTAGTTTAAATTAAGCGTGCATCCCTACACAGCATATGCTGAAAGACTTAAAAAACACAGTCACATAAACAGTGATGGTCATAGAGCCCGCCCCATTCAAAGAACTGGAACTTATGAGAACTTGTGTGTTAAATCAAATTCCACATATTTAGCTGATGCCCTGAACCTGAATGTACTACTAACAAAAACACAGCTTAATTCCAATCATTGCAGTGGTTTAGGTGTAAGGATCAAATAACCCAGACAGCTCTGGAGAAACTGATCATGATCAAATAAGTGAAATATGAAGAAAGAAATGAAATCCAAACACAGGAAAACATCTCTCCTCTTGATTTCACTTACTGGATGAAAACTATTCCTTCTTCCTGATCACCAGTCATCACCAGTACCCAGATAAACCAGTTTAGCCTGTGGACACAGGTTCTTGATATGTATGAACATATCTATAACACTTGACACCATGTTTTTTTTTTTTAATTTTCACACTTCACTGTGCTTTTGAGTCAATCAGAAGAAACCCAGAATTTGAAAGCTGCCTGCTCAGTAACTTTCCTCTCTGCTCTCCCCCCCTCCGTCCTCGTCAATGACCTAGTTTGGAGTTTATAGCTTTGCTCTCTGAAATGAAAACCAGGAGGATATTTTTCTCCTCTCCATTTGCCGTTCTCTATACCTCATTCTCTATAACCTATGTCACCTAAAACCCAGACCCTTTTTTTGTAATGTAATGTTGGCTTAACGGATGCCTGCTAGATCCCGTCCGTAATAACCATCAGTTTAAAGAAAAAAGCTTGCCTTCTGTCTGCTACAACCTGCTTCATTCACGAACATGGCATTATCTGTCATTTGGCACCAGAAGTGGAACACTAATCTGTGCGCCTAATATGCTCTAATATTCTTGTGACCACGACTCAGCATCCTAACATCCTCTTTGCAAAAGCAACACCAGCAGCATCTAACACAACCCAGTCAGTCCAGTTAATTATCGGCACTGGCTTAGTGGACAACGCCCCAACAAAAAATACAAATACGTGACAGGGCTGGTGCGCATACTCAAGCCATGTAATGACGTCCCTAAAAAGTCAAAGCCCAGAATCGCCTAGCGGTAACGGGCAGGGACTCGTAATGATTTTTGCCGTCAAACATGGGCTAAATGACATCACAGTCCTGCCAGCGGCCCTCGCTCCACGCCAAGTTTTGATGATATGATACGTCAAGTATGGCGGGCAGTGATTATTCAACTGTATCGGGTGGTTAATGAGGAAACATGAGGAGCGTGTCAGCACAGCCAATAAATGCGGCCTGTTGTTTGACCAGAGGGGGGGCTAGTTCATTAGCCTGACTGCATTCATTGAATTGATAAAAGGACAATTTGTGAGTGAGCGTTTAATGAAGGATTTGCTGACTCATGCTGCCATGCTAAATCTTTTATTACTTTAGCACAAACACCAACAACAAAACAACATATGTAATGTGTTCCGTATTGATTTATAACTGAGACCAAATGTGCAAGTCAGCATTCCTCATTTATTTGTTACAAGAGGAACAAAAAGCAGAGTTTGAACAGAACATCTGCACGTGTCACTGCAGTCACGTATACTGCAGTCAGAAGTTCTCTTGAGCGCAAACACATCCAGCCTTTTGTGAGCCTTGTTCAGCGTTATGTTTTGACATCATTTCTAAGCTGTCCTCATCAAGCATCTTAATCTTAAAACTGCCCCCCCCCCCCCCAACCCAACCAAAATGTTCCCATTTTCCCAGCTGCCAGAAAAGCCAATTGACAAAAATAGCAGGGACTGACCTCGCAGGCGACCCTCGTCTCTATTACACAACCCTTTTTCACAAGCTCCAGAGATGTGACACTGGAACCGAGGAAGTTGGTGTCAGTCCCCCAAGGAGACCTCGCAGGGACCACGGATTGAACCACATCTCACTTTAAGGATTGACCACGTGAGCGAATAGCCTTTATAAATAGCGTCAAACGCGACAGAACCAAGAAGCGAAGATGACAAGAACAGAACAGTCTTGTCTACCCAACCTCGTGTGTTTGTGTCTATAAAACTTGATCTATCAAAATATTTACCATCGAGTCACTTCATGTCTTAAACAGCTTCTTCTAGTTCTGTGGAACAGCTGTAAATCGACTGCAACATTGCATCAGAACTGTTTCTCTTTTAAAACTGCTTTGCCTTCAGGTCAGGGTGTGTGTTTCTTACTTCTAATCCAGTCCATTACAACTATCTCGCAGCACTTACATTACAATAATCTGGTGGATTCGCATAACCTCCCTTCTCTAACCACATGCCACACGTTTGAGCACATGGCCTCAATGCGCAGTGCCACAATTGTAAAAATGTGAAGTTATGAGTACATTTTGTAACTGTCACTTCCTCTACTTTGCGTTTACTGTAAGTCGTTGCGTCGGGCATCAGTATGACTCAGCACTCAGCGTAGATGGCACAACTTTCTGAACAGGCATTGTTAAGTAAAGGAACAGACCAACTATTCATTCATGGTATTAAAATGTGCTATATCGAGATAGGTATCGTCATATCACCTTGATCGCTATGTTAATTGGTATGTGAAAGACAATTTAATCATATTATCCATCTCCTATTAACATATGTAGGGCATGTTCTAACATTAGGTTTTCCTGTAATTGTTGAGAACATGCTCACAGCTATATTTAAGTTTGTTTTTTTATGCCACAAGTTAAAGCCAGATAATGGCTGGGCTGCCTGCCGGTACTTTTTTTTTTTTTAAATTGTTGTTGTTTTTTGACCAGTTATACATGCACCACGCAGCCTTTTGTAATCTTACAACATGTTATGCATCCCCTCAGAATTCCTGAATTTCCTGAATCTCCCTTCCTGAGCTCTCATTTTTCCGTCTGTAGCCCCCCATTATCCTCATTCAAGGTCACGCATGTTGTCCAAAGAAGAGAGGGGGGGGGAAAGTTTAGCATGCATGCAGGAAAGGATTAAGTAACCATGTATTGTTTTGATATTTTTCTCTCATGTGCGCCTGGAAAGCAGTTGAAATCTTCCGGCCAAAAAAAAATTCCTGGAAACATTACTCATAGCCTGGCCCTGGCCGAGGTGTGTCCCAACATATCCTGTCGCTATGGAGACCGGAGAAACCGATGTTCTCGCATTCTTTTTCCCTTTTTCTTTTTTACACACGCACAGTTGTTTTCAGCCGGGCCTGGAAACTCTGAAGTTTAAGTCAAGTGTTCCAGGAAAGGAGAAGAAGAAGAAAACAACAAAAAAAGATGAATGTATTTATTGTTGTGGAGTTTAATTGTGACTGATCTGGTGTGTTTGGGTTGATGTGTCATCGCTGCCCTCTCCTTATCCCAGCCTACGCGGCAGGATGTCGTCATGTACAACCATGTTGTTACTGAGTAGCACTGTAGAAATCTGGTTTAGATGATTTTTGTAGTTAAACTCTTAAGCACACACTTGACAATGCTATAAAATGTTGGATCTGTATGTAATAGATTCAACAGCAGGTTCTATGACTGTATCTCATTCCCCATATTCAGCACATTTTCTCTTAATAATAGAAAAGAAGAGAAGATAATTAACAGGTGGATCCTTTAATACATACTTCCACACTGTTTGCCAGCAATACTTTCTAAATCAATATAGAGTCAGGTGATTATCTGGACAAATGCGAAATGACTCAAATATTGACTCGGTTTCAATTTCCTTATTATTTGTATTTTGAGTCACGCGTGCATAACATATTACGTGACACGCGTGACTGTGGGAGGCTCTTTAATAGATGTCAGTGCAGATGAATATAGGTTAGATCCTGTTGAAGGTGACGCATCCTGGACAGACTGGTGCTTCAGGGTTCACAAACTAAAACAAGATCTTGTGTAAATACCCACGAAAAGGATGAAAAAATGTGTTGCTTGGTTGGTAGGGTCAAAAAAGGAAAGTCAAAAGGCCAAGAAATGAATTTGGGACATTGAGTTAACCCTTACATAGTGTTCACGGTCAAATTTGACCCATTTTTTTGGGTCTGTCAGTATCAGTTGGCCAATCATATGAAGTATGAATGTCATGTGACAAAAGACTAATTTATAAGCTTCTAACTTTGTTAAAATCAGCGATTTGGTCAAATAATGCTGCACAATTAATTCTTAAATTCTGCCTCTGATATGTGATATCATGTGTACGTGACAACGACACTGCCGTGTTTGTATTAGTGAGAAGATCCCTTGTGTTAAAACAAACGCACCTCTTACACCTCAAGCCGCGTCAGCAAATGACAAACATGACGTGGATGTGGAAGTCAGTAAATCCATCATGTCCCTCTGTATACATCCACGGTTCTTAGGTACAACAAAAACATGTCATGAAACATCAGATACTGTTTTTGAATGGATAAAGTATCGGTGTAAAATCAACTGTTGCATTATGGGTTGTTTGTTTATAGTGAATGTTTTGTTGGTCCAGTTTAACCAGCAGGACTTTCTGAAGGCTTGTGTAACGTGTTTTTCCACCACAGATGAAAATAATTAACGAGGAGTAAAACGAGTCAAACATCTCTAATGAAAAAAAAAAAAAAAAACGGAATATGTAAAGCTGCCAAATAGCACTGTCACAGTTAATGAGGAGCTCATAAAGACGTGTGCTAACTCAAGCTAAATGCTAACTGCCAGAAAAAATTATGTTTGACACTCTTTCAAGAGCCTGGCAGGAGAGAGTGTGCGAGTATGTAACTGTACTATGATGGAAGTTGTATTCAGAAAGTCCATTTCCAAAAAGAGGTAAATGAAACAGGAAAAGGGGCTGGGGCCACCTTATAATCTGGGTCTCCTAATATTTGAGACAATACCGTATTTAGGAACCAATCATTTCATAACATCTGAGGTTTATTTATTTATTTAAATCGCAGTTACCATTATGGTTTGAATGGCAGTCACATGATCAGATATGAGCAGATGGGGTCTCTGTGTATTTTAAGAAGCACTGTAGCACAACAGTGTGCCCTTACATCCCCTTTTTAAGGAGTAAAATCATGACCTCCCCGTTTCCTGTTGTTTACACTAAAAAGGCTATTTTCAGTGCAAAAAGAGGGCAGCTTAAACTTTGAATGTCTTTTTTTTTTTTTTGTTCCTTATGTAGTTTGCATTCACAATCTCACATAAAGTCAACCCTGTGTTATTCCACATTATGTCAGCCTATTGTTCAGGTAGTTGTTTAACAGTGTTATTGACAGTGCGCCTGGCATTCGTGCGTTCGGGGGTTTGTTATTGACGGTTGTTTTTTTAACGGGGTGAAACCGATGTTTACAGTCAAGCGGCCGTTATCGCTGACGGCAGTACAAAGCCCCGGCGGCCCAGTGTTCCAGAGCATCAGGGCTGAAAGACCCAGCTCAGCATTCAGCCGGTCAGTGGACAGTGGGCAGCTGATCGACTCAGTAGCCCTGGCAGCGGTATGCCAGGAACTGCTAAACTCTATAGACTGCCTACTCGCTGCACAAAACACAGGCCGCTGCTGCTGCTGCTGCTTGACATACTAAACAGCCTAAACCTACGCCCGTTTATGTGGAAACACTCCGAACAAGGCGACATTGTCCTAACTATTTGTCCTGTTTTGCATTTCACAAGCGATCATTGCATCTGAAAAAAGGCTCCGGACAAGAGCATCTACCTTCAGCTCTGCAGTGATTTTCTCTTCTCACGCTTTTTCACAGGATCTCAAAGACACACATATATATTATCCTGTGCTCCAAAGAACACAGCTCCTTTTTCTCAGCAGGACTCAGCTGACACCACCTCAGCCGACCCCAAAAAGTCTTGTGAGCAGCTCTCCGCTCTCCTCCCTCAGGCTTAAATCTCAGTCTGCCCCTGTTATTTCCAAAGCACGCTGTGTGTTTGCAGACAAAATCGCTGATGAAGAGGATTGCAGCTGATAGCATTGCACCCTAAATTAAGTCTTGCATCATTTACATATTAACTTATTCACTGAAAGATAAATGTATGCATTCATATTCTGGAGACTGCACACGCCAATCAACAATTAAGGGAAAAAAACAACACATCAGTTCATGCAAAAAAGGGTACACAGGATAATAGTCTGAGACAAGCTTTTATTTTGACTAACTTTTGTCATCTCTGGCACACGTTATCAGGAACATACTGTACGTGTTTAGACTTGGCGGTTATGCAACCACGCCAATCAAGATCCAAGATTGGTATAATGGTGGTGATAAAGAAAAAAAAGGGATGTAATGGGTGCTGCCGAGGTCACGTTGTGCCAGTTAAGGCCCCTGTTGCATAACAGCTCGCCTGGCGTCTTCACAACAGTTTGCTTGTGTCTTTGCGTTTATGAGAACACTTAATTCGGAGACGCAGCGTTGCCCTCAGGCTCAGAGCCTCTTATTGTGTATGTCAATCCCTTTGTTGCGAAGGGATTAAAAAATACAGCCAATATTGAACAGTGCAAAGTTTGAAGGAGCTTTTTGTTTGCACATTGAGATCTTTTCTGCACACCTATTCAAATTCTTTCATAGATTCATAGATATGTGATTGCATACCTTTCAAAAGTGAAGTGTACAATGTTATTACCAGAACAGGAGACAATGTCTCGAACACCGCCATCAGATTTGATTATCTGCCCTCTGTGTGGTATGAAGAGCGATAACACTGGTATATATTGGACTCTCTGTTCTTTCTTTCTGCTCCTTTTCTTCTCAAGAATGAAACCTGAAACCTAAAAAGATATCTCCCCAGGTTGTGCGTTTAATGACAGCTCTGCTCCTCCTTCCTCTTCCAGGCTTACGAGCGCCGCTTCCCCACCTGTCACCTCATCCCCATGTTCGTGGCCAGCGACGTGGTGGACGAGGAAACGAGTGAGGACGGATCCACCAACAGGGTCGAGCGCCGCTGTGCACTGGACGTGGATGCCCCGCGCCTCCTCAAAAGGGTAAATTACTGATCAGATCATGCAGAAGAGCAGTGCATTGTGGTTACTATGATTTTTACCAACTCGTTGTGAGACTGGTCATTTTAGCTCAAGGAACAGTAGTTTATAAACGCTTAATTTAGTGTGTGTCATGTGAGTTTAGTGTCTTGACTCATGAGTTTTTGTGTCTCTGGTTTGCAGATTGCAGGCGTGGACTACGTCTACTTCATCCAGAATAACACACTTAACAGAAAAGAGAGGACGCTCCACATCGAGTCTCATAATGAGACCTTCTCCAACAGGGTCATCATCCATGAGATCTGCTGCTATTCGGTCAGTGGCAGCGTTCAGTGCAGGCTCCAGCTGCTGCTTATAGCACATGAATATACATTTTTAGTCCAGGTCGCCCCAGAAGGAAAAATCCAACCCTAACCCTGACACTTTCTTGTGACATGCTCAACCCATTGTGTAACAGAGAAGCACATGTCTGCATGCTCACTGATACACGCACACACGCTCTGTAAAGCAGTTGTTCAGCTGCTGAACAGGAAGCGGCCGACAGCACACTCATGTTAATGTCTGTGCGGTCCATAATCTCTTCCCTGCCTTCCTGTAGAGAAAGCCTTGTTTAGACCAGCACTGAGCATGTTGCTAGCTATCTCTGCCCATCTCTCCCAGTAAATTATTCAGTCTTTTTACATTGTAGCTGAATGCTCTCAAATTCTGATCTGAAACCAGCGTGCCCTCCTTCCTCAGCGCACTGCATGCTTAACTCTGACTTCAGATCTGCCTCTCCCCGAATGGATGTGCACTGAGTTAATGAGGTCAAGCACATCGCATTAGCCTCCAACCATTCCAGAGCGCTAATTTTAGGTCCAAGGCCACACAGAGGTTCTTATTGTGTGCTTTAGCACACTGTGCTAACAGTAACTGGGATAGACAGCTCAATTAGACTGAGCTAATGGACCTGGCTAAAGCTGAAATATTTTGGTGGCCAGGGATAATGAAGCTACCAGCGCAGTGCCTTCAGAATGCGTTTAACTCTTGACTTCTGTCCAAATTTATTGACGTTGTAGTCTGAATCAAAATGAATTTAACAAAGGTTATTTGTTTAAAATATACACCAAAATAACGGGAACATTTTTAGGTTTTGGAAACATGAAAATATTAACTTTGAATTTATTTAGATGGAAAGTAAAGATAGATAGAAAAAAATTGTTCTTCGTGGTGTGCGACATTGATATGTCAATCCTGACAATTAGCCTCCGTTTTGTGTAAAAGTGGCAGCACTGTTTAACATTAGCCTCTCAGAACCAGTACACCACACACCAGAAATGTGTGTTCTTGCATGTTTGTGCGCTTTTTAGCTCCAAACTGTATGTGTAAAGTGCTGGCTAATTGCTGACAGACTGACGCACACATACACACACACACACCCACTCATAGTGCACAGTGTGAAAATTGCTCTCCGCGTCATAATCTAGTGAAGTTGGGTGTGTGGTTACCATAGTAACACGGTCATCTTTTCTTCCTCGCTGGTCACTACAGTATGATATACAATATATGCTCTTATGTGCTTAACAGGTCCACCCGGAAAACGAGGACTGGACGTGTTTTGAGCAGACCGCCAGCCTGGACATCAAGTCTTTCTTTGGCTTTGAAAGCACAGTGGAAAAAATTGCTATGAAGCAGTATGCCAGCAGTATCAAAAAGGTGTGTGTTGTTACATCAACTCATTACATGTACATTTTGCCTTTTGTAGTTTTGGTGCGAACATAGAAACATAAATTCACAGGAGGTGAATAGTTACAGTATAATGTTAGAGGTATTTGGAGTATGTCAATCTGTCTCACATTGTAATTGTTTAAATAAGCTTGTATAATCACTAAGAGTGGATAAGGGTCCTTAACAGTGGACCCAGTGAGTCATCTGCCTTCATTTAGAATGGATGTGGGCTTTTGTCCTTTTAATTTTCTCTCTGTTTTCATTACCTAACACTTATGTTGTTAATACTAAATGAATAAACAGAATCTGGTTTGAAGATATCAAATCATACATTTCCTCGAATTCGCAGCCCCTCTCACCGTTTTTACTGCAATTCTCACACTTTTCTTCTCTCATGTTATTCACAGGGAAAAGAAATCATAGAGTTCTACCTGAAGGAGCTCGAAGATGAGGGGATCACACACGTGCCCCGCTGGACTCCTTCCTCCTCCTCCTCCTCCTCCTCCTCCTCCTCCTCCTCTTCCTCCCTCTCCCTGCCTCCCCCCAGGCCGACCAGCCTCTCCGCCAGCCCACCTGTCCTCCCTAAACTCACGGTCACGCCCGCCGTTTCCATCCCACTACCCGCTGACGCCAATGACAGCGACTCTCAGGACGCCAAGCAGGACAGCAGCGCACTTCAGGGGGACAACGTGTCTGAGATCCTGGCTGGCACACCTGACGGTCTGTTCTTTTTTAATAAACTGAGAAAGTAGTTCTACTAAAAAGGGTTGTGGTTTTGAAATGTCCTGAACTGTCATATTATGAGGTTAATTAGCCAGGTTCCTGTATCATGTTAATTTGAGGTGTTCTGTTTTCGTGCTGCAGATAAACTGGATGCAGATTATATCAAACGTTACCTTGGCGACCTCACCCCCCTGCAGGAGAGCTGTCTCATCAGACTTCGCAAATGGCTGCAGGAGACACACAAGGGAAAGGTGACACACTGTTATTGAAGCGTTTGTAATATAGACGTAAAACAGAATAATATTTTGTGGTATTAAAATGTTTAAAGATTTAATATCCGCCTCCAAATGAATAACTATCAGGATCATATGCACAACACTAGTTGAAGTTGAAGTAGATTTTGAATCATACTTTAATCTGGCTTTAACACTCTTATTATCTGTTTGAATTCGCCAGCTGACAATGATATTTTTATGAAAGTTGTGTTAAGTTCAGTGTTTGATTTTTATTTTCCTTGATCCCTGACTTGACTCTTGATTTTACACACAAAAAACACCAACAACAGCTAAACATGCTCTCCTGACATTTTAGATCCCCAAGGACGAGCACATCCTGCGTTTCCTGCGAGCCAGGGACTTCAACATGGACAAGGCCCGGGAGATCCTGTGCCAGTCACTGACCTGGAGGAAGCAGCACCAGGTGGACTACCTGCTGGAAACCTGGAGCTCACCACAAGTCCTCCAGGATTACTACACCGGGGGCTGGCACCACCACGACAGAGGTAAATTTGCATCTACACCTGCACTCCTCAAAGACAGTGGAACAAGAAAAAATGCTGCGTGCACACTCACGATTTATGTAGGCCATCTCAGAGCTGGCTATTCTTGTAGCGTTAAGTAGAGGGAAGATCTCAGCTCTCGAGTTTCTTACAGACTCGAGTTACTCACTAAAGATCTTAACCGGCAGTCTTCAGCCATACAAATGAATAAAACCTGAGGCCAATTTGTCAGCACTACTAAGTTACCCAGATAGCCCACACACACACTACCACACACTACCACACACTCTTCATTCTGAGTCATGATTTCTTGTTTAGAGGGCGCAGAGGGCGACTGTTGACATTACTCACCTCTAATGGCTCTTACGTCAAATTAGCGTGCAGTTAAGCTTTTAATTCAGTCTGTCCACAAGTATTTATTTAAACGGGCACAAAACATAAAAGCATAAAAGCTTTTTCTTTGTGTACACACTCACTCATTGTCTTATACCACACAGAGGAGGAGGCAGTAAAACAGAGCAGACCTTTTCTCTTTAACGTACAGCATCATAGAATGTAAACAGCGCAGTGGGTCATGTGAATGTTTGCTTTATTGTCTCAGATGGTCGTCCTTTGTACATCCTGAGGCTGGGCCAGATGGACACCAAAGGACTGGTCCGCGCTCTCGGAGAGGAGTCTCTGCTCAGACATGTACGTACCTGTAGTGCACGTGTCAATAGGTTTAGGGCGCACTCACACTAGGGCCAGTTGTTCCGTACCGTGCTGAAGCACGAATGTCCCCCCTCCCCTGTCCCCCGCTGGCCCACACTCACATTACCTCAAACCCAAGTGTACTCAAGCACGGTTGCCTCTGACACATAAGTTGCACGTTGTGTACGTAACCGTGTCCTCATTAGGGTTTAATCCAATCAAAATCATGACGGGAACCGGGAAAATATAGTATTATTTAAAAATTAAAAAACACAGAACATTGGTGAAATATATTCACTAAAACATAGGCGGACAGTTTACTTTCATAAAACATGCACAGGTGTGTGCGCCGGTAAAACACAAAACAGACGATCAATTAACACAACGCACTATGATTAAAAAGTGCAAGCATGTTCTTCTGAGTCATGCCTGTGTAGTATGCAGATGTAATGAAGTCCACGCTGCACGCTGGATGCAAACTAATATTAAGCCTATAGCCTATTCATTATAATGTCGATGGACATAAATTGAGTTCTTTTGCCCTAATAATGATAAAATAATACACAAAAAATGGTCGGATTGGGAACCCATAGCCTATATGCATAATTTCTCCTCGTTGCATTTAGTGTTGCTTGAAATGACCAGGGCCCAGCTAATGTTGTCTTTTAAAAATCGTTGATTTCCTGGGATTCCCGGGAAAATTGGCTTCTTTTCCCGGGATTTAAAATGTCTAATTTTCGGGGGGAAAATATTCATGGACATGCGTGACCAAGTGTACCGTGCTCAAGCACACCTCTTCCAACCGTACTGGGCCAGGGAAGTGTACCGTACTCAAGCATGGTACACTTGCACTCACACTAGCCAAAAAATCCGAACTTTAGGGGTCAAACGTGCTTGGGCACGGTACGATTGCCTAGTGCGAGTGCGCCCTTAGAGGTCAGGCTCAACTCTTGGATTACAGGTTAGGGGAATTAATGTCAAGCGGCATGACCTGACAAGTGTATTAACACCAGGATGTATACAGTTCATGTATAAATAGTGCGCTTGTTTATGGTGTTGCCCTCAATGGAAGGGTTTGACATGCTTGACATGTCAGATGGTAACATGACACTGAGTTTGCGTTGTGTCGTTTTTAGGTGCTGTCAATCAACGAGGAGGGTCTGAGACGCTGTGAAGAGAACACCAAGGTGTTTGGGCGACCCATCAGGTGAACAGAGAAACAATTTCTCTCTTTAAAAGTGACCGGCACCCATGTTTTTCGTCTTTAAATGTGGTTGTAGATCCACAGAAAGACAGGATGAAGTGGAAAAGATTGAAAAATATATTTTAAAAAGCAACATTTCACAGGTAGAAACTAATACATTACACATTGACCATGTTTAAATATCAAGATGTCACTCTGTCAGTACAACCACCTACATGTGTTTTTTTAAAACCACCTACCCGCTGTACAGGCTGTTTGGAAGCAGTTCAGCAGCCTGTTGTAGCCAGGACACACACACACACACACACACACACACACACACACACACACACGCACACACACTCACACACACGCACACACACACACACACACACACACACACACACACACACACACACACACACAAACACACCATGAGCGAGTCCAGAGATGTATTATCTACAGCAGAATGAGAGGAATGCACAAGGCCTTTCTCCGATCCACACGGCGATGGAGAGAATGAGAGGGGAGGGAGGGAGAGAGAGAGGGAATGGAGATGGTATCTGTCATCTGTCAGGCCTCTCAAACAGGAGATGGCGGCCGGGATCAGAGCCACGCAGGAAGGCATGCAAACTATGAATGGCTGTCACGTCACACTCCTTAGCCAGAAGGGAGGATGTGGAGGGAGTCAGTGCAGGGGGAGGTGAAAGTGGTGGGGGGGAGGGAGAGTCCAGAATTAGCAAGTGTTGCCTTCACCACTTAAGCTTCACTTGTGGGTGACAGGTGCTAAGTGGTTGGAAAGAGGCTGCAGCCCTGTTCTTTGCGTGTGTGTGTGTGTGAGTGTTTATCCACACACTAATCCTTGTCCCTTCCTCTTCTGTAGCTGTTGGACTTGTCTGGTAGATCTGGAGGGTCTGAACATGCGTCACCTGTGGCGGCCAGGAGTCAAAGCCCTGCTGAGGATCATTGAGGTTGTGGAGGCCAACTATCCAGAGACTCTGGGACGCCTGCTTATCTTGAGAGCTCCCAGAGTTTTCCCGGTCCTGTGGACACTGGTGAGAACCAGCGAGGACTTAGATACTAGTTCACACAATGTGACACACTTCTCTTACAGTACAGAGTGTATATGTAGATTTATGCATACTGTAGTCATTTTTACCATGGAGTGAATAGAAGAGTGTTCACAAAGACCTCCTGAAAACACCTGCCAAAACACAGGTGACCAGGTGATGTGTGTAGACACTGATTACACTGACTAAAGTTGCTGCTATGCAGCCTGTGTAGACACTGTAACTCACATTCTCTTCTGCCTTTGCCCTTTAGGTGAGTCCATTCATCGATGAAAACACCCGCAAGAAGTTCCTGATCTATGCAGGCAATGACTACCAAGGTCCCGGAGGTCTGGTGGACTACATAGACAAGGAGATCATCCCTGACTTCCTGGGAGGAGAGTGTATGGTGAGCGAAGAGTTACGCTTTATTATTTGAGAATCTAGTTTTACCTCCCATACTGATACCTCCTTCATTGACCCAATTGCATGCGTACGTGTCTTTATCCGTGCACATGCTTCCTCTTTCTGCAGTGTGAGGTACCAGAGGGCGGACTCGTTCCAAAGTCTATGTACCGCACGGCGGAAGAGCTCGAGAACGAGGATGTCCGCCTTTGGACCGAGACCATCTACCAAAGCGCCAGCATCTTCAAAGGAGCGCCACATGAGGTGAGGCTGAACACAGCAGCCTGCAGTGATGTTTAAATAATTATGTAGGGCAGGAGAAGAGAGAGGTGTATGATGCCTCAGATGTAAACCTACTGCCATCTAGTGGTTGTAAAGTGTATATTACTTTATTTTGTTGTTTTTTTGAATTGGCGATGCTGTGGAACATAATCTGCCTGCCGTGACAAACTGTTAGTCACGTTATATAATTCATACCAAAGGGAGAGATGCATCGTCATGCATAATCACCCCTCTGGAAGCAGTTTTGGCTTCCTGTGAATGAGCCAGCAATGTCACAAACAGAAACTCACATTGTATTTCTTCTTATAAAATGCATGTAAAGCAAATGAAAGTTCATAAGAGATCAAATGTGTCTCTTCTGCATTTCTTGCCTGAAAAATCTCCCCACATCCCTTTTAAACAGCTTCTGATTGAGATCATCGACGCCTCCTCGGTCATCACCTGGGACTTCGACGTCTGCAAAGGCGACGTGGTTTTCAACATCTACCACTCCAAGCGGGCCCCTCAGCAGCCACGCAAGGACCCCCTGGGAGCCCACGGCATCACCTCCCCGGGAGGCAACAACGTCCAGCTCATCGACAAGTCCTGGACGCTGGGTCAAGATTACAGCATGGTAGAGTCCCCGCTCACCTGCAAGGAGGGAGAGAGCGTGCAGGTGAGAATCCAGGAGTGCGGATTGATGCGTAATAGTCTTGATAATTCTCTGCAAGATGTTTTTTTTTTTTTTTTTTATGTATTATGAACTCGTGAATCTCTGCTGTCTTTAGGGCTCCCATATTACACGATGGCCAGGTTTCTACATCCTCCAGTGGAAGTTCCACAACATGCCAGCCTGCTCGGCCACCAACCTGCCCCGAATGGACGATGTGCTGGCCACCCTGCAGGTGTCCTCGCACAAGTGTAAAGTCATGTACTACACCGAGGTGTTGGGCTCTGAGGACTTCAGGTTGGTAGCCTTTAATGTGTGTGAGTTAGTGTGTGTGTGTGTGAGAGAGAGAGAGAGAGAGAGAGAGATGCAGTATAAAAGTACACTCGTGTCAATGTTGTGTATGTATGTGTCCATAATTTTTTAATACGTTTTAAAGAATTTTACTATGATGTTGTAATAGTTTTAATTTCAAACATTATTCCTTTATGACTGCTCATTTTTCACTCCTGTCTTCTTACAGTTTTTCCCTTCTACAACCTACCTCATAGTGCCACGTATGACTTATTACTTGTGAATGAATTCAATCTGTTGCTAAAATGACCTTATGAAATGCCCTGAAAGCATCATGAGTTTTCTAGGCCCAGATTTTAAAATGAGGATTGCTTCCATCCCTCGGAGAATCTCTTTTATCCAGCTTTTTCTGTCCAATACGCTCCTGTTCTATTGCTCACAACCCACTCCTCTTCTTCTTCCTCCTCCTCCTCCTCCTGCTCTATCTTCTTCCTGTGAAGAACGGCTTGCTGTGATGTGCAGAGTTTGTAAGTGGCTCAGTGTTTGCCCCTTTTTATCCTTTTTAGCACTAGCTCATCACCGCTGCTTCTGACTGCTAATTTGAACTTCAGTGGCACTCACGCTTCCCATCCAGCAAAGAGATGCCTGTTCGCATCTGTTCTTGCTGGTTTTTGTTAGCGCCGGCTAACAGAGTGTGTCGTAGTCTTATGAGCGTGTCTCCAGTGAAGAAAGGATCCTTGCACAGACAGTCTAACTCTTCACTTGCTGGCTACAGTCACCCCGCTTGCATGACTAACAAAACTAAGAATCCAAGGCTGGCCTGAATTCAGCACACTTGCACTCAGCTGCTGTATACCCACACAACAACACACACACTTTCCCTACGCACTTCAACAAACATTTGCAGGCGTGTATTTGTTTTTCTGCACTCATCCATTCTACTACAAACCCACTGACCTACTTTTCTTTCAATGCAATCACTGTTTCATTTTATTTTTCTCCTTTAAAAGCACTGACCCGACTGCACAACCCTAATCTAACTAATTCTAGGAGTATTTAACAAGATGTGCTAATTGTTGAAACATTTATTTGAGACTAAATATCTAAAAATATCTTAACATCTAAACCACCGGTCTGAACTAAGTGAATATAAAATGTGGGTAACATTCTCTTTGACCATATCTGTAATGTTTTATACAAGGATGTGTATACATATATAACATCCTCAAGGCATTACAAACATATATTTAGTTCTATCAAAATTATTTACAAGTTTTGAATTAATTTGAAATATTTAACGTGTTAAAAAATTACCGTGATTAACACATCAGTGTGTTTCAGAGGCTGTAGGCTCAGATTCAAAGTTAGTGGAGATATTGGTATCATATAAAACTAGACAACCTAAGGCATCCATTGGTACCAAACATGTCATGCTAAATATTGCTCCTAAATTAGGCTTAATTTTGGCGGGAAAAGAGCTCCCTATGAACCCCCCATGTATGAATCAGGGGTGGTTATCTTTTCCATATTTTGGGTATTATTGTGGACCTTGTTGAAACTGGCCTTGACGGTTTTGAAATGTAACCGGCACTTTAAAGGCATAAGTTTTGTTATTGGTGAGTATAAGAAATCTGCCTTTCAAGCTGCCAGTAAATGGGCTTGATGGTTTTATTGGAAATCTATTAGAGAATCTGTGTGAAGTTAAAAAGATGAATTGGTCCAAATATAATCAGATTTTTTCTTTCTTTTTTTTACTACTTGTCAAATAGGATATCAGGCTAACAGCTCCAGTATGTGCTTGGCTCATTCTCTGAATAGAAGAGAATTGATAATATGGTTCTGGCTTCTCATATGGCCCTGTAAAAGCATTTCATAAACTTTCTTGGTTGAAATTGTGATACAAGACTCTGTAAGGTATTCTGACTATATTTCACAATATCCTAATGCATTATCATGTGCAGGTATATATGATACATCACACACAGGCCATATATTGCCTAGTGGAATCAAACCAGTGAAATGAGCAGCCTCTCTACTACATATACCTTGATTTATAAATGTTGAAGCACTCTTTAAGAGTGCTTCAACATTTTAAAAAAAGACACAAAAATGCTCCATGCTTTGCCACCTGCAGGAAGCCGTAACACTGAAGGCTTTTTAGTTAGTGCACGCGAGATAGTGGATCTGCTTCAGCCTACAGCACAGCACAGCCTGCCCTGAAAGAGCAATCACTTTTCACCCATAGTATTTATGAAAATACTTAATCTGGAACAAACAAAGTATTTATAGCATCTTGAAATCCTCTCTCACACACACAGTTTAATTCTAACAGCCCTGAAACGCTTAGTTGTTGCAGCCTATGGCAGAGCCTCGTGTTGTGTGCCACACAGAGTGAATCCTCCTCCTTCTGTGTGTTTGTGTGTGTGTTTGTGTGTGTGATTTGGCTGCATGGGGATTTGTGCAGATAGAATGCATTCAATTTTAGTCACTGGCAGATTGAGGTTGCTCAGGTTTTTGCATATGTGTGAAATTAGCTGGAAAAAGTGCAAAGTTTGTGTCCTCTAACAAGTTCTCTGGATCTCCCTCTCTCTCTCTATCTCCCTCACCTCAGGGGTTCGATGACCAGCCTGGAGTCGAGCCACAGCGGCTTCTCGCAGCTCAGTGCCGCCACCACCTCATCACAGTCCAGCTCCATGATCTCCAGGTAGAAATTGGAAACAGAGGACTTTTAACGCCCACAACAACCCCCCACTGTTCCTACCGTCAACACGGAAGCCAACTCTTCCTCCCACCCCACCCCCCTCTCTCGTCTTTGGACTCTTGTTCCTATTGCACAGCCAGTCTCTACTGAACTGAAGCATGCTTGCACAAACAGAAGACAAAGAATAAAGGAAAACCGAGGCAAAAAGAAAAAAAAACTAAACAGAGACTGTATGTACAATTTAAAGGGCTGATTTTTGCACAGAGGTCATATATTTTTTGTGCCTGGCACCTCCGCTGGGGCAACAGTTTGAATCAGAACATTTGCAGAATGTTGTTTGTTTGTTTTGTGTGGGGTTTTTTGCGTCACGTCTTGAGCAGGGCGGGAAAGGTTAAAGAATCGGAAGCTGGAAAGAAGCAATATTCTCTAATGCCGGGAGCCGCCAGGGGACCGGATGAAGACACTGGAGACACTGTTACATGCATTTACACGCTCACTCATGCCTACACAGTACTGAGACGACGCAGACCTCATGTGCGTCGCCTTGAAAAGACTGGATGAGCTGTTACACACACACACACACACACACACACACACACACACACACACACACACACACACACACACACACACACACACACACACACACACACAGACGTTTGATGACATGCAAAAAATCTACAGTGTTTGCCATATTACCAGAAGGATTTGTTTAATCTGGTGAATTGTTTATAGGTCAAATGGGGAGGGGTGGGGAGGGAATGGGGGTGTAGACTCTTAACTAGACTTGTGTCGAATATCACTTACAAATAACGTGTTTTTCAAACCAGTCCGGAGTTTTTGGAGTTGAATGGAGCTTAATGAATCACGACAATACAGACAGTGGTCGGCACAGTTTCCAGTTTTATGAGCTGTCATTGTATCGTCACAAGTGGCACAAAAAAACCAACCCCCACCCGTCTGTCTCACGAGGGCTTTATCACACCCCCAGAAAAAGCATCCGAATATTTTGACCTGGGTCTGACTCTTAGCGAAGTTAATCCGCTAGAAGCAATAACACAAGTTTCTACTGTGTGAAATATTTCTATTTATCATGAAGATGTTATGTGGAGGATCATGGGTGCTGCTGACTTGCAGATGACCTCTTTTTTTTTTTTTGTTGTCATAAATCGTGTGTACAGGCAAGCAGAGCGGGTAAACATCAAAATTATCACTTTGCTTTTCGTCTCTATTGTTACATCCATTTCCGGAGAGAAAGAAAAATAACTCGCCATTGGGGGGTTTTTTTCTCTCGTGGAATGATCCAGATTTGGTTTCCAGCGTTTGCACGACTGAGGGATCAAGCTGTCAAGGAGACGCCTCGTCACTGATTTGTGAATGTGCTACTGATTGGCTAAACCAGTGAAATGCCTGAATTTTGAAAGGGTCATGATGTAAGCGGGCACTGGCATCAATGGATTTTTTTTGGAGAGTGATGTAGATTCAGTGTGCATTAGAGGGGATGAATGTTACTGTGTTGATGATGCTTATCATTCGACGGAGCGCCAGTAGAAAACATTGATACTGTACATGTACTGTTGTCGGTTGGAGTTTAACTGTTTCTGGAGACGAGTACTTGATGGAGTGAAGCAGTATGGTGTGTTACTGCATGCTCATGTGGTGATCGGGTTTACTATTTAAAAAAAGAAAGAAAGAAAGATAGCCATTTTAAGAGCCATGTGTCAATAAATACCATTTTAGCCTTTGTGAGCATCACTTAGAAGCGTACCTGCTCTTTGGAAGGTCACCACTGTATTAGATGAGCGGTTTGTGAATCGAATGAACATTTCTAAATGCAACGCATCCATGCAACAGTTTTTTCTTTTTCTTTTCTTTTTTTGATACAGTGTCTGTGGTTATTAAGCATTGATGATTTTTCCATATAGATCTTGCCTATGTGGAGGGTGTAACTGATCACCATTGCCAAGAGTCATCGGGTGCTGTTGCCATGGTTACTGAGTGCAGCTGAGATAAAAAAAAAAAAAAAAAACATCGATAGAGGCTTTTACATGGAAATCAAAGTCCTGACAATACTGGCCCTGCGATTTTTGGATACATGAAACAGGTTGTTTTTTTCTTTTTACTGTAAATGAAAGGTCAAGGAGTCATTTGCGGTGTATGTATAATATGTCCTTAACTGCAATAACATGAGATGCTTTACTGAGAAAAAGGACCTCATGAAAAATGAGGGCTATCATGTGTGATTGATGGTGTAAAAGAATGAATGTTAGAAATGGTGAGAGGAGGGGGGAAAAACAAAGGATATGCCTGTAAACTGTAAAATCTCCCTCTGACTCTCCTGGCAGGTGTGTATCTCTACTCTGCCTCTTCTCACTTGTTCTTCTTCCTATTATTCTTCTTCTTCTTCTTCTCTAAAGCATGTCTAGAACCACAAAACTGACTTTCCTTCAACTGCTATTTCCTTCAGTACTTCATTTCAGGGTCTTCTGATGAAACAAAAAGCAGACCTAACTTCTCTAATTTATCCTCTTGTGTCTCTTTCTACTCTTTGTCACTCGAACACTCCAGTTTTGCTGGGTTTTTTTTGCTTTCCAAACACTTCGATTGTGTGTATCTGAAAAGCAGAGTGGACCTTTTTTAGATTTGTAAGACCGGCTCACCTTCTCGTCTAGAGCGGAAGCCGTGGGCGTTAAGCGTACTGAGATCAGATGTTTCTTTTCCATTTGAATCATTGAATCGAGTGTTAGAGATACCAGAGAACTTTTCACGGTCTGCTTCGTCTCACGCCTCTCTGACTTTCAGCTCTTTCCGCACTAATTAAACTTTCATAAAGATCTCATTGACGAATGAGGGCTATAAGCATTTGTCTCTACTGTTCCACACATTTGTCCGTCTCTTTCCTTATCTGACATCGTTGCATATCTTCTCTTTATTTGTGAAAATTATGTAAAAAGTACTTGTTTGAATTAATCAGAATATGGCGCCTTTACTTTTTTTTTGTGGAAAACATTAAACTTGAATTATGAGAAAATATTTACACTTGTGTCACATTCATTAGCTTCCAAAACTACCATGTTTGCCCTGAATCCATGAGCTAAAATGCTCATTTATCTCCTATATCGTAGAAGCACTGGGCCTTTGGTTGCATTCACTTTTTACTGGCCTTTTAATTAATGAGAAACATATAAAATGAGTCATGTTTGCTGCATGACTGACTTCCGTAATGATCAGAGAAGATGATCCGTCCCCACTGACCTGAATCACATTAATGAAAATGATTTTTGGAGCTGAATGAACATCTCAGGTGCTGGTTATTCTACTGTGGGTTAGTTCGGTTCGCTCACTGTGTTGCCAATACAGTAAACTTTTAAAGCTGCTGTCAAAATGAAATGTTCTTGGCCAAGAGTATGAAAGCTTTCTTTCATCTCATTACATTGTTCACCACTGATTAATACTCAATAACTCACAATAACATGTCATGAATATTGACAGCAAATAAATGTTATATTCATGTCTAAAAGTTGTTGTTTTGGGTGAAATCATGTGTACATAGGCTGCTCTAGAGCTCTACAGTACATCTGTGCTTCATGACCCAATGTAACATTTATCCATATCCAATTCTCCATATTATATAAAGTACAATATAAAATTATTATTATCAACTGTAAAATAAATCATCATAGCCTATCGACACTGAGTGCATGATTAGTGTTTGGCTAATTATCAAGCAGGACTGTAAAATGAAAACAAGGAAATCAAAGAGAAGCAATAACAGATGAATTATTGATCACTATTGATTTACAGTTTTTGAACTTTGCCACTTTCAGGAGAGCTGTTTTTTTCAGTATTTATATTAATTATATTTCTATTGCATCAAAAACATGCTCAACAACACTGTTACAATATTAGTCCAAATTTATTTTGGCACTGCTCTTGTTTATTACAACTAAAGATCGAAGATTCTTTGACAGCCCTAATAAAAACTGTCCCAAATCTTCAAAAAGAAAAGTGCATTAAAATGGTACTATTATTATCTGTAGTTGCATGATGAGATTTCAGCTATTTAAGTTAATTTTAAAAGTAAGAAATATTGATCCATCTGTCAATTTACATTTAATACACAAAAATGGGTAATTCCCTTTTTTTAATCAGTTGAGTTCCTTGAATGTCCAATGTTGTTGAAAATTAAGGTTAGCGAAGTGCACACATTTATTATTTTTTTATTTTTTTTCATTAGACTATGGTATTTTTGTTCTAATTGGTAATAATCATGTTTATGTTGTACAGTATATATCATGGGCTTAAACATTTTTCAGACTGCAGATTTCTTTTCTAAAGTACAGAGCCCCTCTGGTGACATGGTCAAAACATTTTTTTAATTGTGGCCACAATATAGCTATAACTTGCGCACAAAATACTAATTTTGGCCACGAAATAGGTATAATGTGCACACAAAATACTAATTAATAATATTAATATCATGCCTGGACAGCTGGGTAAGCAAATCGAGCGCACCTTCTCTAGAACCTGCAATAACCTACGTCCGGACCAAATTCTGTTCACAATCAGCTTAAATAGTGTCTTTCACTGATCATCTCCTTTGAAAGTAGCATCATGTGTGTGTATATATATATATCATCTTATCCCAAATGTCATCTTATCTTATCCAAAATAAGATGCAAAAACGACTGAAGAGGATTTCTCAAAGTTTTTGTAACAAGGATGAACACAAATTAAGAAAAAAAAAAAAAATAATATAACTGGTGCTCTCTTAGTAGACTCATCTATATGTGGGTTCACTGCTACACTGCTTACAATACATTAAAGAGAAGATCATCTTGAAGCTCATCAGTTCAAATTATTACTGAATATGGACATTTTTGGACAAATAGTGATTTATAATTCATTTCACACTTAAAAGTTTTATTTCATATTTCTGTAATAGTCAGTCATGAACACTGAAAACCTGTGAAGGAAAGAAGATCCTCATAATTTGTATGAGGAATGTGTTTGGGAAGAATGTCTTTGAGTCTCCTACTCTGTTTTTTCTTATAAAGAAAATAAAGTCTAATACAGTGGTCTCCAACCCTGCTCCTGGAGAGCTACTGCCCTGCATGTTTTATGTATCTCCTCACTCTAACTCGTTATCAAGCAGCTGAGGCTCGTCAAAGGGCTTGATAACGAGTTGATTATTAGAATCAGGTGTGTTAGAGTGAGGAGATACCTAAAACATGCAGGGCAGTAGCTCTCCAGGAGCAGGGTTGGAGACCACTGGTCTAATAGATCCTTTTCGTGTATTAAATGTAAAATCATGGGTGGAACATATATTTATTTCTTTTAAAATTAAATGAAACAGCTAAATTCTGGTCATGCACCATAGATGATAGTACGATTTTAATGTACTTTTATTTTTAAAGATCTGGGACTCGTTTTATTAGGGCTGCCAAAGAACCTTGGACTCAGGTAGATGGGTCAGTGACAAATAACGGTTGGCAAGATGAGCAATGCAAAAATTGTTAGGGTAGACTAAGGGACCAAAGCACAGGACATGACGGGGGTTAGATTTGAAGAGTTTATTTACAAAAATGCAACATGTGAGGATGGGGGAAAAGTCCAGGCAGTCACCAGGGAAAACACCAGGGAAAACACCGGGGGCGAAGTGAAGTCAGAGTGTGATTGAATCCAGTGAAGACAAAGACTCTGGTGGATGGTGGAGAATTTCCTCTGGTTGCTGGCAAAGGATATGGCATGCAAATGATCCACTGTGGCAAGTACAACAGTCTGGTGAAGAGTGGGTGAAGATCTGGGGTATATATGCACTGCAGCTTGAAGAGTAGATGAGGAGCAGGTGAGTATAATTTACTGGGAGTGGAATGTGACACAGGTCAATGGAGGTGAAAGGAGAGTGGAGAAGGATCCGCCCACACCAGCAGCCTGACACATGACACACAGAGACTGACAGGGAAGGACACAGAAACATTGGGGAAGGAGAAACAAAGAAAAACACTTGGAAATACCAGCAGTGTGTACTTTGCTTAAAAAATTCACCCTTAAAAAAAAGAATGATAAATATTAAATATTTAATCCACCTACAGTGTATTTAAGTGCACTTATACAAATCTGATACATTGCCTGACCATGTTCCTTCTACAGTCAAACACATTGTTTGTTGAAGAAATTGAACCTGAAAATCAAATATGACATTCAACAAGGTTCAGTGAACTTGGTTTTTCATGTTATTTCATTTTAGAAAAAGGAACATATGACGACAAGAAATGATTAGGGTAAACTTTTGTATTATATTTTAAATCAAATTTAATATTTGAAACAACTGTATTCCATTAACCTTTAATTAATAAGAAACAGTAATAATGTAAGATTATACCAGACTAGTTGGTGTGGTATTTTGTTGAGAATTTAAGTATTTTTAAGCAAGTGTAATTATTTGTTTTTTATGGTTACGCCAATTAGACATTTTTACCATGATCCCCTTATATATTGTCTGAAATGGATTAAAAGCAGAAATTTTATACTTGAACAAGAACAAAAGAATTTGTGCAAGGTATTTTCACATTTTAACCCTTTTAAATTTGACTAAACCACATGGAGACTAAAAAAGTAGCATCACATTATAGACCCATATACATATTCTGGAAATGCTCCACCTTTTTTAAGTTTACCCCAAAGGTTAAAATGACAATAGTATTAAAATGGTATATGGAGAGGTGGGAAGATAACCACTTTGTGTTGCAAGTAAAAAGAGAATTATTGACCTCTGGATGAGGCTGCTCGAAGGTAACAAAACTCACTTATTGATGGATCAGAATATGAAATCCATGTAATGTTCCTTCATTTAATCAACAAGCAAAGATTAAGAACATCTAGAACAGACATGTAAAACACTTTAACTAGAACACTGATTTAAATCTGGAAGAGGAAAAATCTTTGAACTGAAATGTCTTCATGCCATTTAAAAGTAAATACCTCACTGGAGTTGCATGTGTGAATGTTCAACATTCATTAAAAAAAGGTTTGTCCACACAATGAAATTTGCAAACTCGCATACATTTTTTGAAATTAATAGTCAGAGAAATAAGTTCTGTACACACATGTAAAATTGCATGTTTAATCACCAGGTAGCACTCATCAGCCATCTCAGTAGCTACTGACAGAGTATGCGAGATGCACAAACAGACGGATAGGTAAGAGAACACTGGAGATCATTCCAATTCAGACGGTTTTCAGTGTAAGATTTGGCGTGAACACAATGTTCATTTCCTAGAGCGTTGTCTGGTTGTTTTGAATTCCAAAAGACAAAGTCCACTGCACATCCATTAGACCACATCCATCTGCCTTCTTTGTGGACATCATTAAGTCCGATCCAGGTGATTCCCTCAGTATGGTCAAAGTTCTTGATCAGAGATTTGACAAAGTTCTGTTCTTCCAGACTGTGCATAGACACCAGGTTGGCCTTCTCTGACAAACAGTATATCTCTGCATCAGCCCAGGTCACACGTGTGGCGACGTACTTGTAGCAGCGGCTGTTGAAGCTGAACCAGAACGGGGGACAGTTACCACGCTGTAGCATCAATGGACGGTCACTTGAGGGAGACTCTGTCCCCAGAGCCAGACCAAACAAGAAGAGGAACAGGAAGAGCATGTTGGAGTCTCTCTGTCACAGGAGCAGGATGAGAGGTTGATCTGTTAGTCACAGCTGATCTGCGCTGTTGGAAGTTATCAAGAATGTTGCAGACAAGTGAAAGGCTGCTTTCTTTTATATGCTTCAGAGAGGCTGTCTGCACTGTTGATGTGATATCATTGGTCAAAAGCACAAACACAAGCAGTTGTACACACCCACACTGAAAATAATGAAGTTCTGTTTAAAAGTGGGTCTTCATCGTTACTCTACAGTACATCTATGCTTCATCACATGACTTCATGTAACATTTGATCCAAATTATATAAAGTACAATATAAAATTATTATTATCAACTGGGAATAAATAGTCATAGTCTAAAGATACTGAATGCGTGATTACTGTTTGACTAATTTTCAACCATGACTGAATGAAAACAAGGAAATCAAAGAGAAGCAATAACAGATTTATAATTGATCACTATTGATTTACAGTTTTTGAACTTTGGCACTTTCAGGAGAACTTTACTGTTTGTTGTTCAATCTTTAAATTGATTATATTTTTATTGCATCAAAAACATGCTCAACAACACTGTTATAATATCATACAATGATCATTTAATTATTTAATTGTGACATTGCACTTTTTATTGCAACAACTTAGAATAGAAGATTACCTTTTTACATATTATACAGTCATATTCAAAATGAGTTTGTTCTACTTATATCTACCTGAGTCTAAGATTATTTGGCAGCCTGAATAAAAACTGTCTCAGATATTTACAAATATTGTGTATTAAAATGGTACAGTTATCTTTGATTACATGATCAGAGCTCAGATATCATTGATGTAATTTCAAAAGCAAGAAATAAATTAATGATACATTTTAATACACAAAGGGGATCTACTAGGATCTTTTTTCTTTATAATAAAAAAAAGAATAGCAGGTCAGAATAAAACATTTTAAATGTGTTTTTAATCTTGTTACACAAGCCTTGAGAAATATTTTTCAATCTTTTTTGTCATCTTATTTGGGATATATATATATATATATATATTGGTTATATTTACATAGCATAAAGTAATGAGGGTAATATTTATGTTTTGTTACATTTATTTTACCTATCCATGGGCAAATCAGGGCAAAAAACTCTAAAATCTAAAATATAATTGTTGGTACCACAAAGTACTGTGTTCAAATGTAACCTCAACAGGTATCTAATATTTGTTACAGTATTACAAATAAGAAAGTAAACCAAGGAAAGGAAATCATTTTTGCCATGTGCAATTAACATATTCATCAATTTATCAAACTAACTTTACATCCCAAGAAGGAACTATAGGTCTCAATGAATGGCATTAAGGCTGGTATGGATTAATGGGGTTAGTATGAAGTTCCTTGCCTTATGAAGGCTAAGAAATATTTGTCATGTTCTTTGCTGACCTTTTGGGGATCCAGACCATATCATCTGCAGACGTGTCATCTGAAAAATGTATAGCTCCATATCATATAAAGTACAATATAAAAAATTGTTTTTACTAACAGGCATAAAATATCATGGTCTAATGAAAAAACATGCACGAGGAGTGTTTGATTAATGATCAACCAGGAAGTGAAAACAAGGAAACCAAACAGAAACAAAAATAGCTTATTACTGATTTATAGTCATTGAACTTTGTCACTTTCAGGAGATATTTGCTGTTTTTCAATATAATTATATCTTTATTGCATCAATGATCAAATATTTTATTATGGTGTCAATCACTGATATAAAATCAGGGCATGAAGTTCTAAAAATCTAAAATATAATTGTTGGTACCACAAAATACTTTGTTCAAATGTAACCTCAACAGGTATCTAATATTTGTTACAGTATTAAAAATAAGAAGGTAAACCAAGAAAAGGAAGTAAGTATACTATTTTGTATTTATTTTAGCCATGTGCAATTAACATATTCATCAATTTATCAAACTAACTTTACATCCCAAGAAGGAACTATAGGTCTCAATGACTGGCATTAAGGCTGGTATGGATTAATGGGGTTAGTAAGATCACATTGTAAACATATTTATACATCTCACCATTTCAATTGTGTACAGGCAAATCCACTTCTGCTGTCTATTTAATTGAAATGAAGAAATCCAATGTTCTTTTTAACATTTGATCTGAGTCACTTAGAACACTGACCTGCTGATTAAGCAGAAGGAGCCAGGGATCCAAACTTAACATTGGGATGTAATTTGAATGAAATTTAGATCTAAATTACAAGAGAGAAAAGTTTTGCATTGAAATGTTATCATGATATTATTGTTAAAAGTAAATCAGTCAAATGTACTTACTTTTACTTTTAAGTCTATGGGGAAAAGTTGTGTTAATACTCCTTTTGCTCAATCTCTGGAATCACATGTATGAATGTTCAATATTCATGAAAATAAAGGAGATCAGAGAAGTGACTTTTGTATAAAAATATTTCTAATTTTGTGTGGAGGCCCAATGCATTACAACAGTGCAACAGGTAGATATTCACCAAGCTGTCCTTAGCAACCATCTCAGTTTCTATGTACAGACTATGTGAGATGCAAAAACGTCAGCCAACAAAAACACTAAAGACCCCTTCATGTTAGACACCAGAGGAGAGATGAGCATCATCACACTGATTTGTTCTTCTGCTGCTCCCAAGTGGCCACAACATTCCAGCGTTGCATCTTTCTGAAGTATGCACTTCCACATTGATGAACTTCTGAACATGGCACAAAAACTGACATGTCTGTATAGTCATATCTTGACTATAAAGTAAATGAAAATAAATCACTGATATTACTAATATGCATGTGTGTGTTTTGTACAGGTTAACAGTAAAAATAATCTCCACATATACCAAGTGTTATAATAACAATATTATTAATAATGTCTATGGAGAGTTGGGAAGTTAATCACTTTGTTGCAGGTAAAAAAAAAGAATTAGTGGAGGTTGCACAAAGTTAACAAAACTCACAGTTATTGATGATCAGAATATCAGATCCATGTACTGTTCCTTTATTTAATCAACAAGCAAATATTATGAAAATATAGAACAGACATGTTAAAGCACTTTACCTAAAACAATCATTTACATCTACACAAACCTGCAAGAGGAAAACTGGGGATTGAAATATCTTTATGCCATTATTGTTGTTTTTTTTAAGCAAATGCTTTTTGTTGTAATTCTATACATTTTGTATTATCAAACAGGGGGAAAAGAAAGCTACATGTGTAAATGTTCAACATTCATGAAAATAAAGGCTTGTCCACACATTGAAATATGCAAACTCAAAGATTTTTGCTACACTACTTGTGTTGATAATGTGAACATCCAGCACTGGTGAAATCAAGAGTGAGAGAAATAACTTCTATACACACATGTAAAATTGTTGCATTTTTTTGTGGGGGCCAAACACATTTCAACAGAGCAACAAGTAAATATTCACCGATGCAGTCAGCAACCATCTCAGTTGCTATGGGCAGATTATGCGAGTTGCACAAACGGACGGATAAGTGTCAGAACATGGACGATCATTCCATTTCATACCAGTATCATGGTTATTGTGAACACAGTCCTCATGTCCTCCATAGTTGTTTGGCTCTCCTTTGTCCCAAAAGACAAAGTCCACTGCACATCCATCAGACCACATCCATCTGCCTTCTTTGTGGACATCATTAAGTCCGATCCAGGTGCGTCCCTCAGCATGGTCAAAGTTCTTGATCAGGGATTTCACAAAGTTCTGTTCTTCCAGACTGTAGATAGACACCAGGTTGGCCTTCTCTGACAAACAGTAGAGCTCTGCATCAGCCCAGGTCAGATGTGTGGAGACGTACTTGTAGCAGCGGCTGTTGAAGCTGAACCAGAACGGGGGACAGTTACCACGCTGTAGCATCAATGGACGGTCACTTGAGGGAGACTCTGTCCCCAGAGCCAGACCAAACAAGAAGAGGAACAGGAAGAGCATGTTGGAGTCTCTCTGTCACAGGAGCAGGATGAGAGGTTGATCTGTTAGTCACAGCTGATCTGCGCTGTTGGAAGTTATCAAGAATGTTGCAGACAAGTGAAAGGCTGCTTTCTTTTATATGCTTCAGATAGGCTGTCTGCACTGTTGATGTGATATCATTGGTCAAAAGCACAAACACAAGCAGTTGTACACACCCACACTGAACATAATGAAGTTCTGTTTAAAAGTGGGTCTTCATCGTTACTCTACAGTACATCTATGCTTCATCACATGAATTCATGTAACGTTTGATCCAAATTATATAAAGTACAATATAAAATTATTATTATCAACTGGGAATAAATAGTCATAGTCTAATGATACTGAATGCGTGATTACTGTTTGACTAATTATCAACCATGACTGAATGAAAACAAGGAAATCAAAGAGAAGCAATAACAGATTTATTATTGATCACTATTGATTTACAGTTTTTGAACTTTGGCACTTTCAGGAGAACTTTACTGTTTATTGTTCAATCTTTTCATTTGATTATATTTTTATTGCATCAAAAACATGCTCAACAACACTGTTATAATATCATACAATGATCATTTAATTATTTAATTGTGACATTGCACTTTTTATTGCAACAACTTAGAATAGAAGATGAAAGATTATATTACCTTTTTACATATTATACAGTCGTATACAAAAGGAGTTTGTTCTACTTATATCTACCTGAGTCCGATGTTCTTTGGCTCAAAAACTGTATCAGATGTTTACAAATATTGTGTATTAAAATGGTACTGTTATCGTTGATTACATGATCAGAGCTCAGATATTTTTGATTTAATTTCAAAGCACAAAATATATGTTCTCCCTGTCAATTTTTATTTCATACACAAATAGGATCTACTAGGATCTTTTTTGTCATCTTATTTGGGATATATATATTGCATAGCATAAAGTAATGAGGGTAATATATATGTTTTATTACATTTATTTTACCTATCCATGGGCAAATCAGGGCATCAAGTTCTACAATCTAATATATAATTGTTGGTACCACAAAGTACTGTGTTCAAATGTAACCTCAACAGGTATCTAATATTTGTTACAGTATTAAAAATAAGACGGTAAACCAAGGAAAGGAGGTAATCTTTGCCATGTGCAATTAACTTATTCATCAATTTATCAAACTAACTTTACATCCCATGAAGGAACTATAGGTCTCAATGACTGGCATTAAGGCTGGTATGGATTAATGGGGTTAGGGTTCCTTGCCTTATGAAGGCTAAGAATTATGTTTTATGTTCTTTGCTGACCTCTTTGGGATCCAGACCATATCATCTGTATAACACAGAGTACTCACAGGGTAATACACTCACTTTTATTACACCTATTCTAAAACTCAATTTTTAACAGTAAAATGCTGCCTTAAGAGAGACATGTCATCTGAAAAACATATAGCTCCATATCATATAAAGTACAATATAACAAATGATTTTTACCAACAGGAAAAAAATATCATAGTCTTTCAGTGTTTGATTAATGATCAACCAGGAAGTGAAAACAAGGAAACTAAAGTGAAACAATAATAACTAATGACTGATTTGTAGTCATTGAACTTTGTCACTTTCAGGAGATATCTGCTGTTTTTCAATATAATTATATCTTTATTGCATCAATGCTCAAACACTTTATTATGGTGTCAATCACTGATATAAAAGAGAGGGGATGACGGAAAATGGGTGGAGGATAAGACCCCATTGTAAACATATTTATACATCTCACCATTTCAATTATGTCCAGGCAAATCCACTTCTGCTGTCTATTACATAGTAATGAAGGAATCCAATGTTCCTTTTTCCATTTGGTTTGAGTCACTTTGATCACTGTTCTATTGATTAATCAGAAAGAGCCAGGGATCCAAACCTAACATTGGGATTTCATTGTATTTCAATGAAATTTAGATCTAAATTACAAGAGAGACAATTTGTGAATTGAAATATCTTCATGCCATTAATGTTAAATGTAAATGTTGAGTCGAATGGGGAAAAGTAGTGTGAATGCTTCTTTTGATAAATCATTACAGTTACATGGATGTCCAATATTCATGAAAACAAAGGAGATCAAAGAAGTTTTCTGCACATATTTGCTAACTCCTATTTTTATCAGTTGAGTTAACTAGGCTACTTTAAAGTCCAACACTGGTGAAAATTAAGGTGAGAGAAATAACTTTTGCACATAAAAATCTGTAAGGTTTTTGTCGAGGTCAAATGCATTTCAGCAGAACAACAGGTGGAAATTCACCAGATTGTCCCTAGCAACCATGTCAGTTACTACATACAAAAAGACTGTGAAATGTGCAAATGTGGGGACAAATCTGGGATCACTTTTGTTTATAACATGAGATATTCTGTGTTGTATGTGCAGTATCCTTTATTGGATTTCTTTGAGTTAATAGAACAGAAAATAGAACAGGAGGCCAAAATTCATTCTTCCCAAACATATTCATGATAAAAATTATGAAGGTCCACTTCTCTTCACAAGTGTTCAGTATTATGTTAATGACTGCTCTGTTAGCTTTTACAAAAATATGAATGAAATACTTTTTTCAGTTGGAAATGAATAATGTATCTCCCTACTTGTCCAAGAAGGATGTTATCTTGTGATAATTTGAGGCGGTGAGCTTGAAAATAAGCAAGACAATCATTTTGCAGAATGAAGAAAATAGAATTTTGAACTTATATAAAACACATAAGATAATTATTAAGCAATCCATGTTGTTCATAGGTTGTACATGAGAAAGTACCATTTCTACCCATAATGTTATTCATATGCTGCTGGACCTCAATAGAATACTTATTTTGTCTTTGCAGCTGTAAGGTTTTCATTCTTATTGAATCTCTTTTGCTTTCTCCTTTCGGATCCACTGTATATGAGTATCATTTGTAGATAAAGTATTCAGGGTAATATATTCATTTTCATTACATTCATTCTGTAAATATATTTGAACATTTTAAAATAGAAAAGAAAAGCTTTAGAAAAGTTGTTTAGGTCCATATTATATACAGTACAACACACACAAAAAACATGCATGAGGAGTGTTTGATTAATGATCAAACAGGTAATGAAAACAAGGAAATGGTGAAGCAGTAACAGTAACTACTGGTTTACAATTGTTGAACTTCAGCACATTAAGGACAACAGAAGAGAGATGAGCATCATCACACTGACTTGTTCTGCTGCCCTCAAGTGGCCACAACACATAACAACAAGTACTTTTACATTCCATCGTTGCATCTTTCTGAAGTATGCACTTACACATCGTTGAACTTCTGAACATGGCACATAAACTGACAAATTGTCACTTCAAAATGATTTAAATAAATAAACCATACATCACAATAATGTGCATGTGCGTGTTTTGAACTATGACACTGAACATGAACAGACTATGACTCTGATTTATCAGCTCTAGCACTTGAAAAACCACTGACTTGATTTCACAAAAAGCATCTTTAAAGGCAAAACTGTGCAACATTTTCTTTTTAAAGGAATTGTTTTTGGGCTTTCTTCAACAGCAGCTAGCATAGAGGCCGCCAGGAAACAGCTAGAGAGAGAGGAATGACCTGCAGCTAAGGTCCCTTGCCAGGCTCGAACCAGGGATGCTGCCTTTATGTGGCATGTGTCTTAAGCACTCAACTACCAAGACAACTTTTGAGAGGAGAAATATCAAACTGTTCATCTTTCAAGTTTACTAATAACAACTTGTCAAAAGGAATCAGCTGAGTTGAGACAGAAGCACCTGTTCAAACACTGCATTGCTCCCTTAATAGAAGCATTTCTGGGAAATATAATTTAAACATTTGTAACACTGTTGTCCAGGATCTGATCAATACGCATGAAAATTGCAGAGAAGGATCATATGCACTTTGCTCTCATCACTGACTGAGTGAATTCCCAATATATCTTAATCCAAGTGTGGGAAAATGCACCTGTGGAAGAAACTGAAACTGTGACTCATGTTTTGATCTAATGCACTGTCACTCTTAATTAATCATCATGCAAACAGTGTGCGGAAAACTGCAGATCATTCATTGTAATCAATACGCATTGCAGAACATTGTGAAACTGCAAAAATGGATTTTCTCCATCGCACTGGACTTTACAAAAGGACTTAACTCAAAAAAACATCAGCACACCTACAGTGCATCAAGCCAGCTTAACACCAAAAAGAACATCATCTGCTTCTGGTCAGTGTCACCATCAAGAACAAACTCGTGCCATTCAGTCACCACCCTGCCAGCTGGTAAATGTAGCAGCTGAAATATAAGACTGTTGTCATTCAGCACAACACCAACCATTATAAACAGATGGTTCACCCATCATATAATGAATATTGAGGTAAAATACCAGTCATTAAATAAGAAAAGAACCTCCACACAAATCAAAAACAACTCCAAACAGGAGAGTTTGCTTGTTGTAATCATCCCTCCTGTTCATACTGACCATTAAAGGATCCCTTCAAATGTCGAAGTGAAGTTTACATGAGGCTTCAGCAGTCTGAGTTAGTCATATCAAGGGAATATCTGCCACATTTACAGTCTTTTAGCATCAAATTCCATCTTTTTTTCCCCCCTGTTGAGCTGTAGCTTTGGCACTAAAAAGACTAACATTTACAGATATCTGGCTGAAGCTTCATATTAGCTTCAGATCAACTTTTAAATACATTTTTACACAGGACTGTGGATTTTGTCCTCCATCACTTCCATTGTAAGTACATTATGAAGGGATCTTATAATGGTCGGTATGAACAAGAAGAATGATAACAGCAAGACAAGCCCATTTCAATGTCCCTTTGGGCACCCGACTGTTGTTTTAAGACAGACTTAAAATTCTGAACCTGTCCTTTAAACTGAATAACAGAAGTAAGACACATGGTAACATTTTCTCCAGGTTGCACCAATTTACTGTATAACTGTAACACTGTAATTATGTATTAATGTGAGGAAAACATCTTTTGGTGTTCATTTAGGCACCTGACTTATTATTTTAAGACAGGCTTGGAAACATTGCAAGCCTATCTTTTAAAAGCAAAAACGTACAATACTTCTACTTCCTACGGGTCATTATTATTGCCTCTTTGCATAATTGTCTAATTATTGTAATTTGAGGGGATAGTTATCACATTTACATTGAGCTGTATAATGTCAAGACAGAAGGGGAAAAAAGCATGGATCCTTCTTTTTGTAATTCACCTTCATGGCCACTAGATGGCAGCATTAACCCACATACCGCAGCACTGAGCTCACAAAGCTCCGCCCTCATGCTGACATCAGAACACGGAAGTAAACAGCTCAACTAATATCTTCCATGGTGTTCACGTTACTCCTGTTTGGAACCGGAACCCGTCCTTCCCGCCGGGCTGACACAGATGTCTGCTTCTCCTGAAGAAGGTTTGGTCCAGCAGTGGACAAGGTTAGACCGCTATTCTTGCATTAAATAAACCCTGTAACTTTCCAGCACGCTGTGTTCAAGCACTTCATATCACTGCAACTCAGTCCAACATTTGAAGCTCCTGTAATCATGTGCTAGCCTGAAGTAGGAGCTTGGTAAAGACAAATAAAACAAACAAACAGATAAAAATCAAGTACCGTACGGTGCAGACAGATGCTGCTGCACTTAGAACTGTGTGCCAGCACCTCTGGACCTGTGCCACCACTGATTTGTCAGTTTGTAATGAAAAGGCAGTAACACTATATAGTAACAGTTTTGTTTGATAAGGGGCAGAGAGAAGTTATGTATAATGTTACAGCCTTGTTTGACTGAATAATGACAAAAAATCTACATTTAGCATGTTTTAATCATCATAATTTGAACAAAAATAGCTTATTGTTGACTTTTTCATTACTAATATAGGCACATTTTCAGCAGTACCATAAAACATAAGTAACTTAGATGTAGTTGCCGTCTAGCTTGAGACCCTGTAATAAAAGAGTCACTGTGAGAGCGATGGAAGTCTCCAGTCTTGTGTGTATTTTGGCACACGCGTGAGCATTTGTTGCACTTGTGGACTCAGTAATGTGTTCTCTGTGCAGTGAGCAGGCCCGTCTGAGACAGCAGCTGGTGGAGGAGGACACAGAGGATTGGCAGAAGAGCCCGGGATTCTCAGGCCTGGAGAGAGTGGGTGGAGTGGACCTCTCCTTCATCAAAGGGGATGATGTCAATGCCTGCGCCCAGCTCGTGGTACTCAGCTACCCTGACCTGGAGGTGAGCTGAAAAAAAACACTGTGGTTGTAATATGATGAGAGAGAAATGCCAAATGCGCTGTCATGATAAATGAATTAACAGACACAAATATCACTTAGAGTTTGTTCAGACCCTGTGTCAAAAAATCGTGAAACTCAAAGGTACATTTAAATATGATTGATTCACAAACTATTTTGTAATCATTTAAAGGAGAAAGATGCAACAGTGACACTGAGTGTTTAAAATGGGTACTGCATGCCAAAATCAAAATATTAGAGACAATTGTTTCCCCTATCCCCTCCTCCCTAGAGTCAAAGCTCACACAGGTTTTTAGGTCAGTGAAATCCATCTCAGTTGATTCAGTGTGCTTACTTGCTTCCATGGCTGCAGCATGCTGTGTTTACACGCCAATGTTCCATATCTGGCAACCTGGGGTGTTGAAGTGGGCACCCTGAAGAAAATACATGAAATGACCACGACCTATTAACACCACATTATGTGTTAAAAGTACGTGACAGAACCATGGTTGGTTGAGTAGTGAGCAGAATCACACAGGCTGAAGCAAAAACACATTCTGGAAATTTCAAAGGAGAACATAGGCTACTGACTGCTGTATTATAGTGATAGAAGCCAGTATTTCAATTTAGCATGTTACTTTAATATTTGTTAATTTATCACAGTAATTTTATGAGTTATTATAGTAAATATATTACATGTTGGTCCTTTAACCCAAGACCCTACTCACTGATAAGTGTGTCGAATTTAATTTTTCTTACTAGGAAAACCCATTATTTTTCAAGTCAACCTAAGCACTGAAAGCAGACTCCCATAGAAAGTAATTTTAATACACCGGAGAGCTGTTCTGTAATATACAGTACAATACAGCTCAAGGTCAGGTCTGTTAAATGCGGTGCTGTTAAAGCGACCTTGACATTCCCAGTTTTAATTCCATCTACTTTTTTTTGCAGCCTTTCACAAGCATTGCACCTTCCTGCTATTTATCTGTGCGTTAACATGGGCTGCTGGCTCCGTCTTATTACATAAGCCGTTATAATTAATGACATTTGTCACAGTACGTTGTTGATACATGGACCCAACGAGGCTAATGAAATGTTGTTCAGAAATGTTGTCCAATAATGTGATTATGTTCCCTGCTTGCTTTCAATTTACTCTAACATTGCTACCTAAGGCCATTGGTGACACAAAGTAATACTGCTAATATGATGCAGGGTGTCCAACAGAAAAAAGGCCAAGGATTTGTATTTTTATTGCACAATACAATGCTATTAAAAAGGAAACTTATCACACTATTCAAACTGTTACTGTAAAGAAATTAATATCAACATGCAACCCTGATTGTTGAAGTTCTTGACAGTAATAAATGCTCAGAATTTTTTTCAAGGCCTGTAGCACCTTTTACAGATGACTAATGATGAAAATCAATATAAAGTTTCAACAACAGTAAGTAGCTTACATAAAAAAAACCTTTACTTTTCCACATAACAGACAGAAGTGTTTTATCACATTGGTTCTGCAAGGAGGATGAAGGACACCGCGGTGTATGACAGTGACATGGGTATTGGCATTTCTGATAGTAGAGAATGTATTCAGAGAAGCTCCCTGTGTGGAGGCTGCAGACTCACCTTTAAGCAGGAGCGAGAGCTTTTGTGTGTTACTTTTGTAGCCACTCCTGTAATACTTGATCAATGTGTTTTAATGTTACAACGTCTGAGACCTTGGCTCGTCCTCTCACTGGGAGCAGGAGAAGATTTTTAAATTGGTAAAAGAGTAGCGTCAATGCTTCTGGCTTCTTGAACCCTCCGGATACTGATAGACAATGAAAATGAAACTAATATTCGGAACCCAATACAGCAAAAACCTCACACCAGTTAAACTGTCAAAAACTTAGTTAAAAATGTATTAAACTTGTAAGATAATAACTTTGAATCATGTAATTTTTCATATCTGTGCCAACATCTGACAAAAGGCATGTCAGTTATGTAACCTCTGATATATAATCTATTCCAAATGGTCTTCAATACACTAACCTGACATAGATTATGTCATAGCTGACATATTCACAAACCCACCACACGAAAAATGTGAATAGTGTTTCCAATGTATTACTTTACCTACAATAAATACCCAACCATAGTTCAATGTCTTTGACTTCATCCTTCATCTAATAGAATCCAACTGAATACCCATTAGTCATCTTTTTTGTGCTTATGTCATGTGTGAATCATGCCAATATGTTGTTCAAATACAATGTAGCAGGATAGACAGGTGAGGAGATACAACCTTTTCAATTACTAGAGAGCCAACTTGCTGCCCAGAAAGAAGGTGATATAAGATATTGACCCATGTTTCTGTCACTTCTTCTTTTCCCAGCTGCTGTATGAGAACAGTCAGATGGTGACCTTGACAGCCCCCTATGTCGCCGGCTTTCTTGCCTTCAGAGAGACCCCCTTCCTCATCGAGGCTCTGCAGCAGCTAGAGAGAGACAAGCCCGAACTTCTGCCCCAGGTCAGCTTCTGTACACACATTGATGGATCATATTCATTGCTTCATAAAAAAAATATGTGTTCAGTTTGTTTGAGTTTCTTTTCATTATTGCCAGTATGGATCCAGGACCAAACCTATGCTTACTGTACTGGACAGAAGGATAAACTGCTACAGCGCATAACGCCCCCTAATGTCAGAAGTAGCTGTTACATTTCTTTGTGTATTAGGGTTAAATAAGCAAGAACTTTACACTTTGGACATATCCTTTTCTGAATGTTATAGAGACACATAGGGGGCATTTTACAGTGTTTGAGAAACAAGAAATACTTTGGACCCACTGCCTCAAGTCTGTATACTAAGCTAAACTAAGCTATTTCTCAAAAATGATGAGGGTGGCACAAGAGAAAAGTTGCTAACTTGTGTATATCAAGATGTTTTTTCCTTGATAAATGTTGGAGAATTTAGGACATGTGACTAACACTCACATTGTCAGTCTCAGCTCTACATTTTAAGACCCTGTTCAACTTCTACCAGTCTAGTAGTTGCTCTGTTAGCTTAACGTATCGTTGTGCTTTGAGTTGAATGCTAAAGGCAAAATGCTAATTTGTATGTATGTTAACAGGCTAACTGTAAGCAGATCAATTTGGTCATGTAACTTTAGCATGTTAGCATTAAACTCCAAGTATAGATTGAGGTTGATGGGATTCTGACGTGATTACGTTTTTTGAGGTATCCTGGATTAAATGAAGAGTGGGATTTTACCCTTTTTAAAATAATGGTTTATTTACACCAATAAAAATGTGTACAACTTCCTGACATTATTGGGCTACTTTCAATGGTGTAAATCGTACACAGTCCTATTGCACATTAATACACAGTGAATGAATTGCAGCCCTGACAAAGCTCTTCTTTTTCCCCTCCAAAAGTTGCCTCTCACACATCGTCACCCACTCCCTTCTGTTTGTCACAGCCCACACGCCTCCCTCCAACGCTCTACGCCTACTCTTCCGAACTGTCACCACGCGTGCACACAACGCATGCACAGCCTCGCCCAGCACGCACAAAGTCACGCACGCCCGGATTTACCTCCGCTGACATTTAGCCCGGGACACATGCAGTCACTGCTCTCTTTATCTGCAACCTTTGAATAGAATTTTCCAGTTGACTTATGAGTCACTGCGGAAATACGTGTGTGAAGTCACCTTTGGCTTGAAGAAATCATCGGTGTGTGCTGGAAGTTGGAAGTGTCAGAATATCAGTTCAAGAATCTCGTCTCCTGCCAGCTTTAACTTTTGAAGCTCGGGATGAAGACGCTCTGCTGTGTCACACTCTGCACTTGCATTGTAACAGACAGTAGGTGTAGATTCTGCCCATAGACTATACACAAGTGGAAAAGGGCATTTTGGTTGATATTACAGGAATATCTCAGGTGGAGCTAATGTCATTTACACAGGTTCTGTTCATCTGAAGCGTCTAAGTAGCGATGATTAACACAATTAATCGTCCTGTGCTTTTTCCTGCTATATCTCAAAATGTCTGCTGTCAGAAAGGTTTATTAGTCTGGAAACAAGTTAATGTGAAAAAAATGTTGGACAGTGGTGCAACAGCTCAGAACTTGATTAATGTCCCAGTAAAGATGAAGAAATACACATTTTACCTGCTACTGTATTTGTGATATTCATATTTAATGTGCCTGACTATGATTTTGTTCTGTCATGGATGAATTCATTTCACATGTGTTGTGTGCCCTCTCAACAGGTGGTGTTTGTGGATGGAAATGGTATCTTTCACTACAGAGGTAAGACAAAATGCCTGACAATAAACTGAACCTTTTTCACAGCAGATCGTGGCAAGAATAACGGTTAATAACTGAGATAATGAGCAGCTTTGTTATTGTGCGTGCTGGCAGTGACTTACTGGCATGTTTAATGGAACTGAGTCATCATTAACACCTGTGCTTTTCCTATTATGACAAGTCAAAATGTCTGCAATGGGTAAAAATATATTGCAGTCAGATTTCCAAAGTCATTTTTATGGCAGCAGTTGGGTTTACATTGTGTTAACCAGGTGTAGTTCTCCAGGAGTGAAGAGTTCAGCATTTTGGGTAATACTCTTATTTGCTTTCTTCCATAGAACGAGATGAGGTCAGTATAAAATTCAAGTGAACATCTCACAATGCCTAACAATACACGTCAACACTCACCCATTCACACACACATTAATACACCGATGGCAGAGGTGATGTCTTACAAGGTGCCAACCTGCTCATCAGAATTTATTCACACACACTTAAATACTGTTGACAAAACCATCGGGAGCAATTTGGGGTTCAGTATCTTGCCCAAGGACTTGTGGACTGGAGGATCCAGGGCTCAAACCGCCCATCTTCCAATTTGTGTACAACCTGTTCTACCTTCTGAGACATAGTCGCCCATGTATGTAATGCACATGTCTGTGCATTAAGTTCAGAGCTAGAGTCAAGATATGTTTAACCTAGCTTAGCATAAACACGCCCTAACTCCCTCAAAAACCACAGTTGTTTTTAGATTTCTGATAAAGATATAATGTGTAATTATTTAAAGGTGTTGGTAGCCATATTTTTCTAACTTTAGACAGAGCCAGGCTAGCTGTTTTTCCAGCCTCTATGCTAAGCAGGTCCTGGCTCAGCCTTCATCTTTCCAGATATGGCTGTGAATATGATGTTTTTTCCTCTTATGAACAAATCCCATGAAAAGACCAAAACCAAAATAACTTGATACAGTCATAATATATTTTGTTTGTGTATCTAAAGCCTGACAAAGTAAATTCCCCTGTGCCATAGACGTTCATTGTCTAAAAACACATAAATAAAATGACATCTTCCCTCATTACCATTAACATGGGCACTCATGTTTATTTTGGTGTTTATTTTTCGTATACAAAAGAAATATTCACAAGTGTATAAATCTCCAACATAGACACTATCCTCTTCTGTTTGAGTAATCTTTGCTCAAAACTACAATGCCCAGTTGTATCTATAATAAGTGTAACTGAAGTCTTAAGTAGAAACAAGACTGGGCAGGGAGGTCAGAACTATTATGAAATGTACTGACTCAGTGGTGGATTTTATCTCCAGTGGGATTTATGTCATTAATAAAGCAAATGAACATATTTCTCAAAATGTTGAACTATTCCTTTAAAAAAGTATATAACATAGAAACTTGGAGAAACACTTAAAGGTGCATCACTGTTACTGTTTGACCCGTGCAGAGTTCGGCCTGGCGTGTCACCTGGGAGTGCTGTCAGGACTGCCCTGTGTGGGTGTAGCCAAGAACCTGCTACAGGTGCAGGGTGTGTACAAGAGTGAAGAGCATCAGTCACAGGTGAGACACTTCAATTTAAGACCTTTTTTTTTTTTTTTTTTTAACCAATTTGAACTCCCAGCTTTATCCACCGTTGACAAAGTTGAACATCTGTTTTCTTTTCTTCTGTGTTGGAGAGGTTTGTCATTCGGTGATTCAGCTTACACATCACATCAGTGTAAAAAAGATGTTGAAAAGCTGATGTGCTACTTAATATTTTGTGTTGCTTCTACTTGTGTACAAATGTTGCGTCTGTAAAAGAGCTGCCAGCCTTGACAAGAGTCAATGGATGAATTATTTAAGTTAAGTTTTCAAAGTGTGAATTTTTTTTCCTCTCTTGTGTTCATTACTCGCTGCATTCTAAAAACAAAAAAGGAAGAGCAAATAAATGTCAGAGAGGGACAAAGCATAGGACAGAATCCTCAATTACTTCTCAGTGTGCACCTGTGTGTACGTGTGGACTCCGTTTGGACGTACGTGTCAATGTGTGTGTGTCGGTCGGCGAGTGCTGTTTTGACAGTGTGTCTTTTACTGCAATCCAAGGCCTCCTTGTGTAGCTAATGCTAATGTGACTCTCTGAATACAAATCATGCTGGAACAAATACTTATGTATACCTGCGGGAAAGCAAAATTTGGATTTCATTAATATGCAAATGTTCACTTTGTTTCAGTCTGGCGCCTCAGTGACCTGTTGAGGAGAGAACAACAAGTTCAAGTTAAATCTGCCTGATGAGCAGGTGTCTGGCTGCTCTCTGAAATAGGAACATAATATTGAGTTAATATCGTAATTTAATCTAGGCTAGTAATATGAAGTTAATATTTCTTATTTAGCAGGAGAGCTACTGATATCTGGAGCTTTGAGTTTCTGTAATGTAGTCAGATTATAAAAACCTCTTCATTTACTAAAAGGTGTAAAGATTACCCCATTATTAACACTAGAATGATTTCAAATGAGACTGCAGATAAGAAAACTAAGATTCTCAGATAACTCACACTCTTTTAAAGTTTATGTGATATCTGATGCAACTGGATTATATTTCCACCCGTGCCTCTGCTCTACATGTCAATATTTAGACGGCCTTACCGTCCATTTCTAATGAGTATTTCAATGATATTTTTCCTGATAAGATTTGTACATTCCCATCATGTGGATTGTATATGTTTGTTTTCTTATTTTATTTTTATTTAGTTCGGTTTGTTCGATAGGGACAATGCAAGTTAACATAGTATCACTTTCACTTGTTACAAACATATAAAATATTGACGTTATGAATACATAGTTTATAACTATTGATCATTTCCGGCTCCAGTCCCTAGTAGGCCTGTCACACTAATTACATTATCGACTTATCGTACAATAACGTAATTATCAACATCATCATGTCTATATATGGACTTATCATATGATACATGGACATGACCTTGATCATTTTTTTCCCTCAATATTGCCACACCTCACATTAGCAGCTAAGAGGCTATTCATGTCACATTGGCTAAGCAAGTAGTTGCCTCTGTTCCTTACTTTGCACTGCTTATATGGAATTAAAGGTAAATAACTCTCTCCTGACCCATAATGGCAGTCTGTGTTTTTATAGAAGCGTAGCATCCACTCCCCAATCCTCCCGCCCCCCTTGCATGATGCTATTATATTATCACTATATCAGTGGTGTAAAATGATCTTCAAATGACAATAATATTGTTTATCGCGATTATTTCTGAGACAATATATCGTCTAACTAAAGTAGTTATCGTGACTGGACTAGTCCCTAGTAAGTCTTTTAGTAACAGAAAGGGGAAATAAATCAAGTATATGAGTGAGATACAATTTAAAACATTTAAAGTCTTGCCATATTAAAAATGCATATTTAGCTTCAGATTTAGCTTCAGCCAGCCTTTAATGCTTTTTATTAAACACCTTTATATCTTGAGTTATTTTTTATTTCCATTGGTAGTGTGTCTCACACTTGAGAGCCCGTTATGGAAAAAGCTGACACACCATGTTGTCATCTGTTCAGGAGATGCTTTGAAACGCTTTGAAACGCAACATTCAATATGTTTGGAGCCACAACCTGAAGCAAACTGACAAACCCCTCACAGGAAAGGGGCTTGAACCCTTTTCTTTCTTTCTTTCTTTTTCACTCTCAAGTGACAGTGATAATAATTGTGCTCAAGTGCTTCCCCTGAGGAAAATGCCATTATGCAAATCTGTCATAGATGGTGTGGATCTGTACCAGAGCAGTGACTGGCTGTCTCCGGTAAGGCTTGATGACAAGTGCTACTCAAAAAGATTCCAAGGGAGCCGGCGAGGACGGCTCCAGCAATCATCCGATTCCGTTGCTAACTCCATTAGCAGGCAGTACGCTCCCTGCTTATAACCCCAGCAGTCTTCATGTAGTTGTGTAACATGCTAATATAATTCTCTGTTGGGAGTATATCCATCTCCCTCAATTAGTGTGGCGTCAGAAAATGTTGGTTCGTCTCTGCCGTTGGGGGGGAGGAATCTGATCTCTTTGTTTACATAGAATACGGTCACCTCTGAGGTTGCAATCACACACATCTACTGATTCAATCTCAGTGCCAAAAAAATCATATTGGCTCGGTCGTGTTCATGTTTAGGTATCAGGTAGCGTCAGAGTTATACACCCATTGCTCAGGCTTTTAGCTTTGTATCAGTTTCTGTGCATGAAATGTTATAACTCCCTTTCTCGTCCTCATTGATGTAATTGTCACTCTCCGGGGCGCCTTCTAATTTGTCCACAGGCATGCACGGAATTGCAACGCCTCGAGTCAACACCAGCTCTGGCGTTTGATGGCTTGGTGGGAAATTAGCTTTGAAGTAATCCGTGAAACACAAGCCATATCAGGCTCCCTACCAAATTTCAGAAATAAGATTAGCCATTACACACCGTCACGTACCACTGACAAGCGATACGCTGCCATACTCAATTAGATGTCAGTAAAAGTTTCCAAAACCATTTTTCTAGCAACACTGAGACTTTTAAAAAAAACAGTATACAGGCTGAGGAAGTGTCTCTGAAGGTTACAGGAAGAACTTTTTCTCAGGTGCAGTAATGTTGCGAGCCTTGAGAGTAAAAGTGGGATTCAGGTGCACAGATCTTTGAAGGAATTCATGTGAAAATGTAACACTATGGAGCCAGAGTGATGTTTTCATGTACAAATGGACACAACACTGGTGGCAGAATGACCTTGGGGTTAAATCCATGCTGAGTTCTTTGTGATTATTTCAACTCATATTCAGCCTTCAAGGTATTCCTTAAAGGAATAGTTGAACATTTTGAGAAATAGACTTTTTCTTTTCTTTATAAGAGGCAGATTGAGATACCACTCTCATGTCTGTACATTAAAAGAGCAATCCACAGACGTATGGCCAGATCTACCATATGGGCAATCTGGGCAAGTGCCCAGGGGCCCTTGAACGGAAAGGGGCCCTCAGTGATGATTGAGATTTATTTTTTTTGTTGGGCTCCACAGAAATACAACACAAAGCTTGACCCAATCTCTTGATGTTGATAATTATGGTGACTAGGGCTGGGTATCTTTTAAAAAATGATGATTACCAGTACCAGTACATCTTGGCTGCTGAACTGCTATACACCCTTACTCAAATTCACTGTGACTTCACCACCACAGACGGGTTGTAACTGCTGTGGCAGTGGGCCAATCACATGTCGCATTAAATTGAAGGACACTTACGTGATTGGCTGTGAGCTATACAAATAGTCATATTTTTTAGCTCTGGGTGCAAAAAGGCTCGATTGCAGGTATCGTTTGACGGGAGATGTTTCGATACTACTTATTTCGGTTGATACCACTGTTGGAAAGTATGTCCTATGTCCAAAACCATTGAGTTCCAAGGTTTCCACTCGACAGCAGCGTTATCCAATTGGGATAAAATAAAAGATGTTTGGGGGACATGAGCCTCGGTGAACAGGGGCCCCTGGAGGTACTAATGCAGCCTTGGATTTACCATTGCATTCCTGTCACATTGTCAGACTCACAATGTCTCAATCTTTAAGAGTGTTCCATGCAATCGTCTTGCTTTAGGGATACCACTCCAATTAAAATTAATATTAAGCACTTGTAAATTATATGGGGCACCACTCATCGCTTTGAAGAGTAAAATGAAATGAATCAGTGTCATAGCTCAAAGTCGTAAATTCTGAGAGGAGGGAGATTCTGTCGTAAAGGGTTACACCAATACAAAGACTTGGCGATAAATCAGGATATTTATTGAACTACTAAGGGAAAGGGATGAATGGGAACCCTAAGTATACATATATATATATATACAATGAACGAGTGAATGGGTAAACAAGTTATTGCCATCAGCATGGATGAGTCAATGTTATCAAAAATGAGTCACAAGCACGATGAGGGGCAATTAACTCTAAATGAAGCCAATAAACATTAGATTTTGGATAGGTCTTTGCATCAACTGTGGCAGGTGGTTTTTCCTGCTGTTTCCGTGGTGATGAAGGGGTGATGATGAGCCAAATTTCTGAGCAGGGCAAAGCAGACTTTGTGATCCTCAGGTGACAGCCAGATGAGAACAGCTGCAGTAGGTTCAGTGAAGCACTTTGGTTCACTGCTTCTCAGGAGGAGAGGAATTCAGGCTCAGACTTAGTAGAAGCAGCAGGGGTGTGTGTTGTGGTATTGTTGCGTTCAGTGGCAGACTGCAGAGTTTGGATGCTGCAGCTCTAACTAACTAACTAACTAAAATAGTCCTTGGAAAAGTCTTAAAAGTTTAACTACAGGATAAAAATAGGAGATTACAAAAATAATATGTATTCAAATGGCAAACAGAGTGCAAGGACTAATAGTACCTGGGTTGTTGCTTTTAGGCGTCTTTCAGTCTTTGTGAGAGTCTCTTTTCTGGAGCTCTTTTGAGTGAATACCTCGATTACTAATTCATTTCTTTGTGTGAGGAGAAAACTGACCTTCAAATAAAAGGGAGATCATTTTATTCCCATTGACTATGTGAAAATAACATGCTTGCTAATTGGATACTCCCTCATTTATGTTGTCGATGCCAATGTCATCAACATATCATGAAAAGCAGCGAGAAAAGACTGAGATATTGTAATAAAAATAAATGAAATAAAATCAATGAACCTTCATATCCTAACCTGTAATTAAATATATTAAGAAAGCATTATTGAACCATAAATAACACATTTGTACTGGTTAATATCAAATAAATTTAATGCAGTACTGTAGAACAGAGGTCAGTAATAGGCAGACCGCAGCCCAGACGCCGTCCTTTTCGGACCCAGACCTGTAACTTATGGAATATTGAGGATTGTTCAATTTTGTCCGAGCGTTTTTTATTTTAACGGGTGCAGCTTCTCCAGCTATTACGGTAAAAGTTGAACGACCCTCAGAGACTGACAGACGATAGTGAACAAAGCCTTCTGTGGACTATAGAGGAACTTTGTCGAGTCTGAAAATAATAAAAAATAACCCTGACAACATCTGATAACAGTTTGGAAACACAAATCACATATCTGCAATAAGCCAATATCGGCCAATAATATCGGCTGACCCATATATCGGTCTGGCTGTATCACCTTCTCACCATGGTATTATAATAATTTTGATGTTCTTTTGTATTGCCTGAATTTATGGTACGGTCACTAGCAGTGGATCAATACATTTCTCTCCTACTTGACAGTGACTGTTAAATGAAGTTGTCCTCTTGCTAGAAGATGTTTATTCCTTCTCTCCTACTTAATTATATCATCTGAATCAAGATAGATCTCAGTTGAAAAGATAGACAGAAGTACATATTTGTCCCAAGTTGTTGAGTTTTGTTTGGCATCGGGGTGTATTTCCTGTGGTCAGTCTGCTGTGGAACAATGTCGCCATGGACAACCGTGGACAAAACCCCCTTTTTCTTCATTTTTAGCAGAGACGATGAGAAACTACCAAAGGATGCCAGCGAAGGGACATTTAGATAGATCATTAACCAGTAGACACCATGCATCTTCTGAAACTGATAGCCCGCTGCCTAAAACAAATGCCTACAAGCCCACAGAGATAAAAAGACTATCATTTACAATGGAGCCTGCGCTGTCTGGGACGGCACAGATTGTCCGATGCTCAGAACCCAGCAGTAAATCCATCCATACATTGTGAAAATGAGATATGCCCGGATCGTTTCTCAGTCAAATTAGATCGATGTCAGGACTTTTTGTGCTGTGTACAGGAAATTCACCTGTTTTTTTCTTTTTCTTTTCTTTTCTTTGCCCTCTATACACTTTTGGAAAATGATATCCTTGATGCTGCTCCAGAGTCTCCTCAGATCTTGCGTCCTCTATTTGTTTTCCTCCTCCTCCATTTCTTGGCTCTTAACTGCCGCCTGTCATCGCCTCATTCATTCACCTGCAGTGTATCTCCCCCCTCTATCTCTCTCTCTCTCTCTCTCTCTCTCTCTGTATCTCTCTCTCTCTCTCTCTCTCTCTCTCTCTCTCTCTCTCTCTCTCTCTCTCTCTCTCTCTCTCTCTCTCTCTCTCTCTCGTCCTTCTTTTTCTCCCCTTTCATCTCTTTATTTCCCCCCCCTCTTTGTCTATCTCTCTCTCATTGATCACTGCCTGGCTGTAACTCAAACTAGTATGTTATTGATGACTTGCTCTGTCTTTCTGACTTCTGCTGTTCTGGCTTCAGTCCTACACTTGCCCGCCCACACACACACACACACACACACTACTGGCCTCATCCCAACCGGGATCTGAGGTCCTGCGCGGCCCCTCCTGTCTCCCCGCTGGCTGCTTGCTGTAATCAGTCATAGTAGAGCAGACACCCCATCCATCACGGAGGCTAAGCTCCCTTCATCGCTCTGGCCCGTAACCCAGAGCACAACCGTCAACAGCGGCCCACATCACTACCATCTGACTTTGCACCGTCTCTTTGACTGTGTGAGGAAAACTTTTAGTCTCTATTGGGGGAAAAAAATGAACTCTCATTTTTAAAATGCAGTGATCTTCAGTTCATCATCATCTAATATAAAACATCTCCAGATGAAGTGGAGTTACTGCCTTTATTAAATATCAAATCAGTCTGATTTGACTGATAATGCAGTTTGGTAATATTTTCGAATGTATGATTGATTTAATATTAGACTAATAGGCTCAAACAGTGTTGCAATCTCCTATCTGTGTTTAAATTGTTAATTTTTTTAATTGATTAGGCGTTTTATTGATTTGATAGACAGGACAGTATCTCAGTGGAGTTGGTTAAATGCTAGAACAGAAGGTCTTGCAGTTCTTTCTTTCCTGTCTCCTGAAGCTCAGGTAACAGCTGATGTCCCTTTATGAAAGACTTCCCATCGACAGTGCAACTTTTGTCCTCCTGGGTCAAAATTGACCCGATCAGGTTTCAATCAATCAGATATTATTTATATAGCACGAAATCACAATAAAAGTGACCTCAAGGCACTTTTTACATAGAGTTAATTAATGTTCTGTTGCACATCTACACAGATCAGCTGTTACACACAGACTCAGGTTTATACGTGGGATTGTTTGTAATAAAGCAGAATTTATAGATGAACCCTGAGCTCCATCAGAGCTGTCAGGACATTTTTATTTTTAAGTAGCTGAAATTAAAATTCAGTCTGACTGAAGATTTCACCTTTAGTTAACACCAACTCTCTGAACACAATGACATCAACACCTCATGTCCTCCTGGGTCACAATTGATCTGAAGATAAGTTTATTCACTTTGAATTAAAAGTTATGGATTGAGTTTGATGATAGTGTGCTATTGTTTAAGCAGGTGTTTCTCTGCTGTAGTGAAAACTTGAAGCTCTGACTGTCTTTTTATTCTGCTGGGAAGGCTTGTACGGAAAAAGATGAAGTTGTTCTGCACCTCGGAAACTTTACAGTTACCATGTATTGCCTCTCTTCATTACATAATCTCATTCACAGACAGTTAGTGCTGGATTATTAAAACATTATATTTTGAGCTGTGTCTCTTGACAGAAAAGCCTCATTAAGAACATCCTCCCTCCTGTATTTGAGTTACTTTGTACTGCTTAGAGGTACAGCTGGTTTATTTATAGCGTTATTGTATTAAGCTTGTTGTTTACTTGAATATGTGTGTGGCACTGGAGATATTTGGCTGCTCACTGCTGAGAAAAAACATGTCTTAAATGTCTTCTTTTCTAGCACCTTGATACATCAAGCATGAACTGGAAGTTTTTGGCTAATAAAGGGTTAAAGGCCTTTTTATGTAGCATTTCTCTAATTGTTCAACTGTCTTTTTACTTCTTCCTTCTTTCTTTTTGTTTTTTTTTTTACCAAAAAATTACATTTTTATTTTACAAAGAAAACAACATTTTATCCAAGAGTTTTTTTTATATTAAGGGTATTTATTTTATCAATTTGTTTAGAAAATATTTGAGGAAAAAGAACATGATGTGGTTTTTTTTTTTTTTGTTTTTTTTTTACATTTTTGTTAAAACTTTTTAAAAAATTAAATATTTTTAACAACATGCTTTAACTTTTTTAAATTATGTTTTTTTCTCCCCAGTCTAACTGTGCAGCAGGTAGATGACACTGACAGGTTTCTCTTTCTGCTAATCAGTGAGCAGCCACAGTGTCTGGCTTTATGTGTTTTTATACAGCTGTCAAATTTCTTTATGACTTCTAATATTTTTTAAGTATTTTCCATTCTTTAAAAACTTATTTGTTCTCAGTTTGGAGTTGTGAAGCATAACTTTAAATATATGGGCATAAGAATGGAGTCAGACAGAGGGTAGACAGTGAGAGAAGCCTCCACAGTAGGTTAATAGTTTGGTTCAGGTCTGTGCTATTTGTATTGACATCTCTTTTGTCTCTTCTGTCTGATTTTTGTTTGTTTGCCTCTGCAGATAGCTGCTCTGCAGAAAGGAGGAGACAGCTTCCCACTCACAGCCACCTCAGGCAAAGTGCTCGGAAAGGTGCGGCAAAAAGGACAGACGCACAAAAGACAGAAACAAATGATTCCAACTAAAGTGTTACTTCATCACTGCCAACCTCAAACAACAACCAATCTGTGAAAAGTCAAAGCCAACACAATGCATACAACAGTCAAAATCAGAGAGGAAGAGAGATAAAAATGCTAAAAAAGTTGTTAGATAAACATCAACCGGTGTCTCTGCCTCTCTGTCCAGGCGCTGCGCAGCTCTGACAAGAGCTCAAAGCCGGTGTATGTGTCCGTCGGCCACAAGATCAGTCTGGACGCAGCCGTACGCCTCACACACTCCTGCTGTCGCTACCGTGTCCCAGAGCCCATCAGACAGGTACACACACACACACACACACACACACACACACACACACACACACACACACACACTCACACACACACACGCTGACCTAGGTCACAGAGGGGAACATTACATAGACTTACATTCATTTCCTGGAGACTTACCCATAGCCACTGACCCAAAAATTTGTCCCTGAAAGTAGCATATGACATACACACGTACACACACACACACTTCATGATGACTATATAGCAGCATGGATCCACTCCTAGAGAAAAAGTAGAGCAAGAAGCAAAAGATTTTATGATCAAATGAATCAAAAGTTGAACTCTTCACTAGCGAGGCAAAGCGCAGTGTTGGAAAGTGAGCGGCGCTCATCACTCGTGTAACAGCATCCCGCTGTGAAGCGGGGAGGTGTGAGCATCATGCTGTGCGGCCCTTTTTCCGCAGCAGGGCCTGGGAGACTTTTAAAAACGGAGGGAACAATGAACAATGTATGCAGCTAAATTAGGAATGTTCTAATTTTCTGCATCTTTTTTTGTTTTGTGTTTTTTATTCCGGTAGCAATGCAGAGAATAACATAAACACTGAAGCAGCATCAGGAAATATGATTCTAAAGTTGTATTTGATTTAGAAAAGCTACAGTGTGACAGTTTTATATGCTCCAAAGAAAAGCAAACAGTCTCTTTCCTGGAGCAGATGAAGATGTGATCAAAGCAGCAGCAGTGGATAACTAAAGCCACATGGGAAGTTATAATAAAATACTGAGAAGTTTGTCACATATTCAAATTTCTATTTATTTACTTGTACTGGAAGGTTGATTTATACTTCAGTGACAGTAAACAAACAGCCAACATAGCACTTAAACATCTGCTAACCTAAACATAATACGAAAAAAATCAACAACAACAACAAAAAATACTCATTGGAGTATTTTTGACATGACAGCTTTTACAATTCAGTAGTTTCTAGGCCAATATTCACACTTCTTCAGCTACCTTAGTAATTGTAATGTTATCATTTTTTTTCAAAATGAACAGGGAGTACAGCTTTGCACTGTGATGCTGCTTTTAAGCCTCTGTTATATTTTTTGTGATTGAAGCAAAGACACAAGCTGAGTGCGTTATAGAGCAGTTTTGGGGCGTCACACTGCAGTAATGAAACAGCACTCATCAGCAGGTGTTGTAGCAGCCAATAACGTAACGCCAACTGAAATAGTTTTTCTTTTTTAGGTTGGAAAAAAAATGATGCTTGTATTATTTTTCTCTTAGTAAAACTTAAAAACATGTGTGTTTATTTGACCTGAACATAATGCAAGAGTTATGCTACTATTTGAAAGACCTAATAGTAAGACTAAGTGCCATGGAAGTGTGACACTTTATATCCATAAATAATCCATAATAACTTAAATAAAGTCATATTAGTATATTATTACATTATCGGCTCCAGTTATTTAATTTGTAAAGGTTTTTTTTTTTTTTCCTAGCCAATAATATAATAACTTATTACAATAAGATAAGATATTCCTTTATTAGTCCAACAGTGGGGACATTTACATTATTTCAGCAGTGGACAGTAAAAATAGAAGAGCATCAATAGACAGAATAAAGAACAATAAATAATAAGTAAGTACACAAACAATAAAACAACAACCACAGTAGTAAAAAAATATAGTAAAAATATATTAACATTATGTACAGTAATATTGGTGTCAAATGATAATATACCTGAGTTGATACTGTTATTGCACATATTTTAAGAGAAAATATATATATATTTATACACACGCACATACACACATACACACACACCACACACACACATATATACATATATATACACATACATACATACATACAGTAAATACATACATATAAACATACATACATACATACATACATATAAACACACATACATACATACATACATACATACATACATATAAACACACATACATACATACATACATATAAACACACACATACATACATACATACATACATACATACATACATACATACATACATACATACATATAAACACACATACATACATACATACATACATACATACATATAAACACACATACATACATACATACATACATACATACATACATACATACATACATACATACATATAAACACACACATACATACATACATACATATAAACACACACACACACACATACATACATACATACATACATACATACATACATACACACACACACATACATACATACATACATACATACATACATACATACATACATACATACATACATACATACATACATACATACATACATACATACATATAAACACACATACATACTGCACATTTGAACTGAAAGTAGTGGTATACCTGATATACTAACATTGCACAGTCATGTACATTAAATAATGCAGTTTATAAAGTTATCCAGCTCGGGGGTGTGTGAGGTTTACTGGGAGCAGTGCTGATTGTACAGTCTGACACCTGCATGGAGGAAGGACCTGCAATATCGCTGCTTCACACACTTTATGTTATTGGTACTGAAATCTTATTACGTTATCGGCTTTATTACGTTAAAAACAGGCAAAATGATTATGTTATGGTCCATTATTACATTACTGGCAGCTACAGGTGTCATGAATCCTGTTAAGCAACCTGTTTACAGCAGGTCTGTTCAGTTTGGGACACATGAGTGAGCAAACTTGACAGAAAAACAGAGGAGAGATTTGAGATAAGAATCCAAAAAAAACTTCTTCCATGACGTCCGTTGATTATTTTAGTGTATTTTTCCTTTTTATTTCTGCTTGTCTGTGACTGCAGGCTGACTTTTATAGTAGTATATAATAAATGAATTGTTGCACAGAGGTGGTGATAAAGATTGCTACTGTCCCTTTTCTCCCATTGTGCACCTATAACGTGTACTCTGCCTCTGCAGTCCAGTCCCCTGTGACTCTTACAAAGGAAAATTCATGGCATTTTCACTGCTTTTATGAATAGAGTCAAATGACTCATAGTTTTGACACAGTCTTGCATTTGTTTTTTAAAAAATAAAAAAGGTTATCAGCGTCATATAAAAACACCCACTAACTGTCATTTTGGGGAGGAAGTAAAAAAATAAAAAACCTGCAGTTACCTGAGTTGATCCCTCCTTCCTGCCTCAGGCTCTGTTCTTCTTTCTGCCACTAGGCTGTACTGTGCTGCTGTTGTTCTCTGTCCTTTTTTTTTAACATCCACTGCACAGAAAACACACTTTCACACACACACACACACACACACACACACACACACACACACACACGCACACACAGGCACACACAGGCCCGCACACATCTCAAAATCAGTTTTTCACCAGGGGAGGTGCAGTAGTGGCGAACTCATCCCCTCCCGTGTGTGTGCGTGTGTGTTTATTTCATCAAAGTGTGATGTGTTTAGCTGGGGGGGGGGAGGAGGAGGAGGAGGAGGAGGAAGAGGGGGAGGAAGCAGCTCCACCACCAGCAGCAGCAGCAGGGACTTAAATGTGGACATCAGACAAAAAACCAGGGACACTCTCACCTTCCTCTCTACAAATCACTAATACTTCTTTTTTTCCTGACTTTATCTTTCTGACATCATATCGCCAACATCACAGGAAAAAAAAAACAACAAAAAACTCACAAATCAAGCTCCGGTGAGTCGTGTTCGCAGCCGAACTCTACATTCGCGTCGCTCTTTCGTGGGCAGGGGGAAAGATTCACGTCCCTCAGGCTTGCGAAACTTCAGTCGCAACTTCTGGGGGAAAAAAAAATCAAATAAAAAAAAAATCAAAAAGCTTTGCCTGACAGGAATGTGTCAAAATATGACAGGTCGTCTTTTTTGAAGTTTGAAAATAGAAGATGAGCCGCGGAGCTCTTCAGATGCTCGTCATGGTCAACAACGGGGACGGGCTTGGGCGCACATGTGTAGACCTACAAATATAGCGTGCAAAAGTCAAACACACATACCCGCTTATGTAACTTCCAATGCCAAACAAGTATACATGTGTGTATGCAGTTATACATAAACACACACACACAAACTTGCCCACGCTGAGTCGGACTGAGCGCTAAAGCTTGGCAGGTTCTCAGTGGTGGACGGTGTGATGTGGTTTGTGTGGTGACTGGTTGTGTGGTTCACTGCTGGGACACAAACAGAGCGAGTGGTGCAGTTTGTCAGATAAGGGAGGAGTGGATGCTTATGTATGCAGGAGAGAAACACTGTGCGAGCGTGATCAACTGTGCACCGGAGGAGCAGATATGTCATTCATGTATGCAGGCAGAAGCTCAAATCTATGAAGGGAAGTAAAGCAATGAAAAAGTTTCCACAGTGCTAGGTGTCAGGAGATGTACTGATGCAAAGTGTGTGAGAATTAAAGTTAAAAACAACAACATTGAAACCACAAGTGTTTTATGTATGAGTGAATATGAGCCTCTAGAACAGATTAGGTTCTACTTCGGTATTAATTCTCCAAGTCTCTACTGAAAGGATGAACGTCATTCTTCCAGATGATTCTCCGCATTCTAATATATCGCTTCAAAATCTCCCTTAAGTGTTTAATTGGATTAAGATGTGGTGACTGTGACGGCCACAGGATGTGATTCATGTCATTCGCATCATTTAATCCCCAAACCATCACTGACTCCTTGTGATCTGTATAGAAGCAACTCCATTTGTCACAATTTTCCACCCATTTATTTAGGTGTGTCTTTGATTTGTCAGCAGTGAGAAGTGAGTGAGAAGAACCAAAAATTAAAATGTTAAATATTAAATTAGTTTGGTCTTATAGTTCATTGTATTTTTCAGTTTCTCTAATTGTTTTATTAGTAGTATAAAGTATTGTTTGATTAAAGGTGCACACCGCTGGTTTTTTTCACGGACAAGCCCCATAACCCACAGAGTCAGTGAGTGAGTGATGAAGTTACACCATTCTCCAGCCGGCCCAGTGTTGCAGTGTCTCCGTTGGCCAATGCTATTTTCAAAATGAATTGGTGCAAACAGTTTCAGCTGTGTCCTCAGGGGACTTTTAAAGTGAAGAGGCCCTGAGAGCAGCTCACTATCAGCGGGACTGAGAGTGTGTGCAGTCCTGAAAATAAGTTTTAAAAACACACATATGCCGACCCAAAAGTCTCACAGAGGTTAAGACACTGACATGAGCTTCAACCTTAGGACACAAGGAGACATAACAAATCCATTTTTACCAGCGGCTAGTTAGCATGGCTAGCATCGTTAGCAGATCATTAGAAGTACTATTTAAATGAGTTCTCTGAGTGGAAAGTTTTGTTCCTACAACTGCATTTATACCCTTTTTTTTTTTTTTTAACTCAATCGTAGCTTAAACAAGTCATGTGATTTTCTACTTCATTACACTTTAATGAACACATATGACTGACCTCTACAGAAAATGACAGATAAACATTTCATTTCTAGGAATTCACATTCAAAAATCAGACCATTTGTAAAAAATTTGATATTTAGTAAAAATAAGTTAATTAATTAAAAGCCAGATTAAATAAATATGTCTTCAGGTCACATCTCTTATAGCCTTAGGTAGGGTATTCCATCATTTTGGAGCATAATTAAAGAAAGCTGCATTTCTTGTTTCAGTAGCAGTAATAACAATCACTACAAGGTTCTTGAGCACCATAATAATCATTTTAAAAAACAGCAACAAATATGTTTTGTTCTCAGACATTTATCTGGTACTTCATATAGATGGTACTATAGATGTTAATGTACAGTGTTTATATGGTAACAGTGCTGTTCCTCTATATTTCATCAGTTCATTTTCTAAATGCTCTGACAGTACTTCTTCCAGAGAAGGGCATTTTAATATTCTACCATGGAGAACATTTCTTACATTTCAGTTGAAAATGAGCAAAATGAGATTTTACAGAAGTTAGGAATTCTGTGTTGGATTAGTAGCTGCTCAGTAATCATGACTGTCAGAGCTAAAGTGATCTCCTGCCTCCAAATTAACCCTTTACTCAACCTCTCTGCCTCGTGTCTGTTTTTTCCTCCTTTCGTCCTCCTCTCTGTCTAATGAGATCCTCTCACCTTACACCATGACTGAAAGAAACCCCCTCCTTCCACATCTTGAGAGATTCACAGAGAGGAAAGATGAAAGGGAAAAATGACATCATGGTTGGATTCTGCAGTGAAGGCTGATGTGTGAATGCACTGCAGCAGAATCTTATGTATCACGGCGCACAGCTAAAACACACACACACACATACACACATACAGCACAGACTAATTCGCGCCTTATCTCAGTCCTGCTCTCTCACACCATTAAATTCTCACACTCCTTTGGTATCCCACGCTTCACTTGATAAAGCGTAAGAGTAACATGTGATGGGAAGTAGAAGGCAACCATGGGCCAGATGCATTAAACTCTGTGGTTCCATACAAAACCAGAAATGTATACAGCTGTGTGTACTCATGATTCTAATTCATACATTGAATGGGACAATGTATGAATTTCCACTCCTACCATTAGCCTTAAATGGATTAAGATACACTGAACCTGATGTTTAATATGATATGAGATGAGTAAACCTCTGTTTTTGTTAGCCTCGCCACCAACTTGACTGTAAGGGAACCAATTAAATGAGCTTGGAATTGTTTAGGGGAGCAGGAGGTAAGGAGGGGGGGTTAGTTTGTGTGGTGCATTACCACAAAATGTTTAAAATAAATAATAATGTTTGACTTGAGAAGTTTGGACACATCATCCTGTTTCTTGTTTCCTTATCAGTTTCTTGCAGCAGAGGAGGGATTGACTCTTGTGTTAATTCTGATTAGCAGAGTTGAATTTAAACTTGAAGCAGTGTTATAATACATAACCTCATGTTGGCAGGTTCAACTACAAGCTTTAAAATCACACAAGCTGCAGGAAAATTAGTGAAATTGGCTCAAGTTGTTGGAACATGCGGTCATCAGCCACTTCTACTCCTGTACAATCTAATTCAATCCAATACAACAGCTCTGCTTTAAATTCTACATTTATGAAGTTTATACAGTTTCAGTTTTTGCTGACAATGTCAAAACCACCACCACTTAGTATGACCTCAGTAATAAACAAAGTAGAATTATCACTTTTTTAACAATGTTAACAAATCTGAAAATATATAAACTTGAAAAAAGTTGAATTTATAGCAGAGTTGTTGTATTGGATTGAATTAGATTGCACAGGTGTACCTAATGAAGTGGCCAATGACTGTATATATAATAATAATAAACGTAATTTACATTATATAGCACTTTTCTTAACAATGTTACAAAGTGCTTCACAGAAGAAATAAAACCAAACCAGGCAGATAAAAATAAGGCAGTGAAGAGCACAGAGATAAAGACAGAGGCACAGAAGTAATAGTACATGATGTATAAAATAATAAAATAATTTGTAAAAAATAAGATAATAATAAAATTCACAGAAGTAAAACAGTAAGGATGTGCCCAGTGTTTGTTACAACTAAAATTAATGATTAAAATGAAATTAAATAATTTTCTTTATATTATTTGTTTTCCATGATGGCGCCCCCTATCTTTGCAATGATTAGTTGGCACTAATTAGGTCATCATTTACATCGACAGAGAACTAATTAATGCCAACTCATCATAATTAATGTCGTTTCCATACACTCAGTCAAGTAGCTTCATTTTAAAGCACATTTGAATACAGCAGTAATGTCAGCATTTATAATAGGCAGATGGTCACACTGATTAACAGCCAGACAGCATCCTGCTACACAACACATGAGACACAGACTCTGATCAACAACCCACATTAGCTTTCCTGGCAAAGTCTCCTTCTTATCTAACTTACAAACATGAGCATGCGTCTTGTCCCGCTGCTTAGCTTGTTCAACGAGCCAACAAACAAACATTCACCAGGGAAAAGCGCGCCGCTAGCATCAGTTAGCAGGCTAGAGGCACACTGTGAACATGTCAGATGTTGGTGTGGTTCTTACTCTTCAACACACTGCCAACAACACCCCGGCTGCCCAGGAGATGAAGCTACAAGTTCTTTTTCTCCAGTCCGCGTGGCCTAACAGCAGCACTTTGCCAGCCGCTGTCAACCAAACACAGACACCGACACGCCCCTCCAGCCACACGGAACTAAAAGGAGCATTTCTGATATTTTCTCAAAGACCTTGTTTCTTCTTTTTGATAATAATACATTTAAAAAACACAACAAACGTGAATTCAGTTGGTCTTCAAACCTTACTTTTTTACTGATTAATAGAGTGTTGTTGGCTGTGCATGTACACTCTTCTCCTGTGTGGTCCTGTTTGACATTCACAGTGTCAGTGACAGTGTTAAATTGGTATACTTCCACTTTATTATTTCCAATAGGTCAGGTTAGTTGAACATATAAAAATGTGCTATTTGATTGATATTTCCAATAATAGATCTATAACACTTTAAAGATACAGTATGTAGAATTTTAAAGGTGTAGTGTGTAGAATGTAGTAGCATCAATCCAGCCAACATGTCCATGTGGGCCCCACATGGGTTAAATGTGGGCTACATGGGTACTGAGTGGGCATGGGCTTGAGCTGGGCAAATTTTGTGGGTCCCACATGGTTTCAGTAACATGGGCCCCATATGTGAAGCCCACGTGGGCTGACTGTATAAACCCCATAAGGGATGTAAGTGGGCTAAGCGAGCATAGGCATAAACTGGGCAAATTGTATGGGCCCCATATTGTTTCAGAAACATAGGACCCACATGTGTAACTCACCCAGTTGGGCCTCACCTGAAACCCAGTCAGAACCCACTTGAAGCCCATTAGGGCAAACATAGGTGGGGCCACTATTGGGACCCATATTACAGGCCAAATTAGGTTTTTGATGTCATCATTTTACAGCATTTCAGTGTTAATTCTATGGACATTTTTTACAGTGCAGTAGTCCGGAATGGGCAAACCAAACCTTTCTTGTTTTTTGCAAGTTTTGTAGCGACCATACATTCTCTCACATTCTTAGAAGAAGGGTGTTTAGAAGTTCAACCTCACCACTAGATGCCAGTAAACCCTACACAATGCACCTTTAAGTGGAGCAGCTCTTTAAAGAAATGTTCTTGGGAAAATGACAGCTGCTTTTAAACCTAACCCAACTATCTGCAATGCATCTCTGAATTTTGCCTCAAAATGTATTAGAAATAACAGATCTACAGTTGTGTGTGAAGGGATTATGGTGTAACAACAGATCTTATGCCAGGTAGCTGATGTACTAAGCTATCTACACATTGGAGGTTACATACATACTGCATGTGAACTGTAAAGAACGTGATTAGTCAGGTGTGTTTCTCTCTAATGATGGTGGATATTCGTGAAGTCAACATAAAGTTAGTGGTTGACAAGTCTATCTTCTCCTTTCCAGTGACACACATTCAGTAAAACCACATCCACCGCAAACCTCCTACTCACCTCCAAGAAATATCTCTTCCTGTCATAATGAACCAAAGAGTAGTGACTGCACAGAGGTAGTCTCCTGTTCAGTATGGACCTGAAAATCTCTCTATTTCTCAAAAGAAGTGACAGACTGTGAACACGTCTACTGTGAAGCATGAAATTAAAGTATGATGCGGCTTCATCAAGTACAGTACTTATCTAGTGTTTTGGTGCTACCAACAGGTGAAATCTGATGCTGAACTCTAAATCAAAACCTAATCACAATCACTCAAATATGGACAACATGGAAAATGTGTCAGTTTGCCTTGGAGACACACACACACATATAAAATCTAGACAGAAAATCTAAGAATATGTAAGAGCACAGGCAAACATACTGTGCACTAAAGCACATAAATATACAAACACATATGCACAGACTCCGATAAAAGCCTGGACACATACACACACTCACAAGCTGCTCTGTACTTCCTGTCCTTCAGCAGTCAGTTAAAAGCTCTAATGGACAACCACAGAGCTGAAACCTGATTTTTTTTCAAGCAATTGTTCCTTGACAAACATTCTCCTATCCTTTAAGTCCTGCCTGCTGGCTTTTTAGGAAATTGGTAAAAAGAAGTATTAGAAATAAACCAAATAAAGAACGGTCATAAAGGTTTGCAGGTTAAGGCCCCAAGGAGTGACATCATTATTCTTTAAAGCCAAACTATGTAACATTTGGAAAAAGAAATAATATAATATTCTTGTTATAAATGGAACGTTACATTCATAAACAATAAAACACAGGGTTTCTCATTTCAGAACACTCGGGGGCTGCTGCTGCTACAGCCTTATGTGTTCTGCTATAACCAGTAAATTATGGTGGCCAACATTAGCAAACATGAGCTACTAGTCATACCAGACCAAGTCGATGAATACTGCTGTATAACTGACTACTGAGTGTGACTCTCCTCTAGTTATGTGACTGTTAGACTATCACAAATGTTTCAGTTGTTTTATCTCAAATTTTAAGTGTACCTGTCTCATTACATTAGCTCTCATCTCTTGCTTATCCCCTAATAATATGTTTAAAGCTAATGATTTGAAAGAATCTTAATCCATATAACCACAACCTCTCCCTTCCTACATATCCTGTTCATACAAAGTAAACCTTTGACTCATCATTTATATACATCTGTAGGACTGAGAAGCTTGTCAGGTATTGTTATTGCTGGTTTGTGCACATGTTTTATGTCGTGTGTAGTCTTGGGCCACTTTTGGTCAATCAGTCATTATCTCCAGTCTGAAATCCATTACACTTCCCCCACCTCCATCATCCCTCTAAACACACACACACACACACACACACACACACACATTGATGGGAAGACATCCTCTGGTAATGGGACTCTAAGGAGCTGGCCGAGACGTACAGCAACAGCCTATTTCCAGACCTCTCCTCTCTGAGTGCTTTTCACTGAGCGGAAGTCACTAATTATGTTCCCTCTCTTTCTACAGCAGTCACCTATACACTGCTGGCTCTCAGTGCTTTATAGTATGACTTTTAGAGTTGTGAAATTATCTTAAAAGTCACTCTGCACAGTCTAAAGTTTCTGTCAAACTGGCTCCTGGAAGGATCAAAGCTTTGAACTTGTGTTCCTTTCCAGCTGATGTTCATCACAATCTTCCTGCAGAGCCACCCATGCTATCAACATCTTCCTTCACAGTACTGTAAGGCTCTCTAGATATTGAATGTGTACAACTTCCCTGCTAAGAGGCAATAAATGTGGCTCCATCTTGGGTTTCCATACCCTGTGGCGGGGCAGGACGACGGGAAATGTTAAAGCTCCACAGCTGCATGGTCAGATTGCAAAAACAGATGGAATTTATGCAGATGTGTGATGGTATAGTGTCTGTGTGTGTGTGTGTGTGAGAGGAGGAGATGCGCAGTGTGTGTTTGTTTAAGAGAGAGATATTGTCAGTGTGTGTTTTGCGTGCAGATATTGAAACCTGGGATATATTTGTGTGTAAGAAGTGTGAATATCTGTTTTTATATTATATTTTTGTTTATTTTGTCTGCACTGCAGTCTGCAGACGCAAGAATTCATTCTGTACCCCAGCAGGCCACAACAGTGTGTGTGTGTGTGTGTGTGTGTGTGTGTGTGTGTGTGTGTGTGTGTGTGTGTGTGTGTGTGTGTGTGTGTGAGAGAGTGACCGTGTCCTCACTTGTCACCAGAGCCCTGGCTCGTGTGTGTGTGGCTTGCTTTTGATGAGTCCCCACTTTTTCAACTTCCTCTCACCTCCTTGTTCTGCCCAACTTTGTTCATCCTCGCTGTACTGTACTGTTTTTGTCTTCTCTCGCCGCCGTCTCTCATCCATCCACCCCTCCGCCCCGCTGCTCCGTCTCCACTCTCTGAATAATTCAGGCCTGCAGAGCCAGTGTATTTTTGGTTGTTGTCACCTCTGCAGTAACACAAACATAGCCCTTATGACTGCGCATGCACAGACACACAAACTACTATAGCTGTGCTGGCATCCACACACACACACACACACACACACACACACACAAACACTGATTTACACAAATGAGTTTGCCAAAAGAAACAAAAGGTATCAGAGTCGATGAGACCCAGAGACTCGCTAATTACGAACAACTATCCTTACGGGGATTTCACACCATCACTGTGCTCCACCTCGTCTCTGCTACTCCAGCAATGATTAATGACACGTCTCACTTTTCTGTGTCTTCACAAAGTTGTATGAAGTTGGGACATTGCTTGTTTGTGGTTGTGCTGTCTTTCTGGTTGTGTTTAGGTGTTTTTTTTACAGCACACTTGAATACATTTTGGAGTCATTATGAGTCATTACAGTTTGGTTTTATTAATGTAATCATTATTTATCTTCATTATTCCCGCTGAGATCAAGAATCTATCATTAAGCAAAATGTTCAAACCTGCTGAGGACAGCAGCACATTTACATACTCGTTAAAGGCCAGATTCGAATGTGTAGAAAAGGGAAATAAAAAAAAAAAACTTTTTAGTATATAAAACCCCCAGACTCTCATCTGACATCTATAAATGCTTCTTTTAATGCTGCATATATTGATTTATTGAGTTGGTTGGGCAGCAGAAACACTGACATCACCTGTCAAAGCTGGCAAACGTCTTACCAAACAATTGCTTATCCACACATTCATCTGAAATGGATGAATATTAGCATTCATTTGGAGTTTTTTCTCCAGCCATCATGTTGAAATTTAAGTCCAGTATTCTCTCTCCTTTTAGCTCTATGTTAACTCTGTGTTAAATGTTACTGTTGCATTTTGGTTTCTGTCATTTTTGCATTGTTGATCCACAATCTTGTCAAACAAATACTCAAAGTCCATGCTAGCAGCACTCAGGCACAGCTAGACTTTTAGTTAAATGTGACTTGCAAACTTCTGCATGGCAACATCAGTATGACATTACCATGGATTTATAATAATAGCTGGATAGGGTGCCACCGCTCAGCATTTCCCAGTGGTCACTCGTGGTATTGCAGCTATTAAAAAATAAAATAAATAAAATAAAAATTAAAAAAGTTGTCAATGTGATGTCATCACAATGTAAAGTCTGTGGGCCGAGTGGGAACTTGTGGGCGTGGCTAGCAGGGGAAACACTACTGCACATATTCAGTTGGCCACATAACCCGGAAGCTAGAAACTTTTTTTGGCGTATGCACCAGCCAATCAGTTCTTATAGGAATGAATGGGAGCCATTTTTGGCCCAGTATCCAGCTCTTATAATACATACATGGACATTACTAACACTGCTGTTTAGAAGGAATAATGTTTGTCATGGTTGCTATTTTAGTTTAGCATGTTAGCATGGTAATATTTGCTAATTAGCACATACCTGGAAGTATAGCTGAAGCTGGGCTGAGGCCAAAGTTTTGGTCAAACTGAAATGTTGATCAGATTTTGATGGTGAATAAAAAGTCACCAATGTTATTACAATTCATCCTGAAGGGGAAATGAATGTGTGTACCAAACTTAATGGAAATCCCCCCATTAGCTATTGAGATATCTCCCTTAAAACCAAAATGATCAACATCATAAACATACTAGAGGTGAATCCAGGGAACTGCCTAAGACATCATCTGTTAGGACAATGAGTGTAAAATATTTCATTGCAGTTGACCCAGTATTTGTCAAGATATTTCAGTCTGATCTATCAACCAACATTGCCACCTGTAGAGCCAAACATGTGGAGATGTTTGTTTCCTTCTCTTCTTCCACAAGTCAAATAATATCTATAGATAAAACAATAAGATAAATAACTGCTACCTCCAGCCACACTTATAGTAGTGGCATAATCACTTTCCTCACTGGTTTCTCTTTGAAAACAAGCCTGCGGAGACTTGACACTGACAGTGACACAACACGATGTCAACATAGTGTCGAGTGGAATTTGAAGGGAACAGACTGTCTAAGACTAAAAGTAAGTGAGAGAAAGAGAGAAGCCTACACAGGGGTCACGTCTGACAACTGACGGGGTAAAGCATCCATGAAGATTGACACCGGTGGGTCCGCTGGTGCCATCTGTACCGGCCGGTTTGTGGAACTTTTCTAAACGCGTGGAAAGGATGTGACTGATTTTAAACCGGAGCTCCTCTTCAGGCCCAGAGGCTGTCTAAATGTTAATATATGGCTGTCTGACATTTTTAGTGCTTCAGCCACTGGACTCTGGGCGTCCACAGAGAGATGGGAAGAGGGCTGGAGAGAGACGAAAGGAGCAGCCCAGGGGCGATATGAGAGAGGCCAAGGTGTAGATGAGAGGTGACATAGAGATTTGAGATGGGAGAAGGAAAGTAGTGAGATGTGGAGGAAAATTTTTAATGATTCAAGTGATAAATTGGATTTGGCTTGAAAAAAAAAATAAGTGAGGAAAGGTGGATTCCAGGGAGAAGGAGATTATTAAAATGATTTGGAAAAGGAAGAAGAGTTATAGAAAAGGAAAGGAAAGAGCAGGCTGGCATAGCTGCAGGGCTTAAGGGGCTTTGTGGGGCTGGAGGATAAAGACCTGCCCCAGGCCACTGGACCAAAGCCATGTCTCAGACACCTCTGCAAGTGTGTGTGTGTGTGGTCTGAATGTGCCAAAAGCTCCCACAGAGAGCCAGTAGAGCACATCTGTTCACCTGTGGATTCTCACCTTGCCAGGGACTGTGGCCAGAGGAAAGCAGTTTTGAACTGGTCAGACTTCAGTTGAGTCTTTTCTTTGCTCTGTGGCAACCCAGCTGTCACATTCTCTTCATCTTGGCACAGTTATTTTCCCCTCATTTTACCTTTTGTCAGGCAGACTCAGGTCAATGATTTATGCTGTGCCAAACCAGAGTGGGACATTTTATTTGTAGCTTTTTTTTTTAATAAGGTTTGTTGAGGTTCACACTGCCAAGCTAGAATTATAAAGTAACAAGACATGTAAGTAAGTGTTGCAGGAACTACGGGTGGCTGGTTTATTGGACATTTGTGTCAGCTTGGTGAAAAGATGAGTCCAAAAGTTTGAGTTCCTTTCTTGCAGCCTCTTCAGTGACATCCTCTCATCATTTTTAAAGGAATAGTTTGACATTTTGGAAAATATGCTTCTTCACTTTTTGTGCCAAGAGTTAGAACAAAAGATCAACGTTGCTTTCATATCTGTTTATGAAATACGAAGCTGGAGTCAGCAGCCTTTTTAGCCAAGCTTAAGCATAAAGGCTGTAAACAGGGGAAACGGCTAACCTCGCTCTGTCCGAAGGTAATAAAAATCTGCCTACCAGCCTCCCTTAATGCTCGCTAATTACCTCCACAAGCTAACCAGCTGCTCAAAGTTTCTTAACTTGAGGTGAAAGTATTTAAAAATGCTCCATGAAAGTGAAAAGCCCAAAACTTCAGCCGGCTCTGAAAGCTTCATTTGCAACGTTTTCTTTTTTTACTTTCCCGACAAGATATCAGCTTTTCACACACGTCTGTTAGCAGCCATCCATTTAGTTTGTTATTTGCTGGTGAGGTTGTTGGCGTTGTCCACTCTCATAGTTCGGATTAGATTCAGGCTCAAATGTGGACAGATGTGTAGTAGTTTCCATTTCAAGTACAGAAGAAGAAAAAAGGAGTTAAATATGACAACTGTTGTTTGTCCATGTAGCCTCTGGAGTCGGACGAAGTCTACTACAAAGTGGAAACAACCAAAAGCTGGCCAATCAGAAGAAGTCATTGTAATATGCTCTTCTTCACTGATTACCCTACAGTATCTAGCCAACCTACAGCCACTAGTAGTAGTCTATTACCTTCAGCTGTCTCCATCTGTCATGTGACCCCCACTTCGCAGATTGTAGAGGTCCCTAAAGAGTCTCAGCTGACACACTACCAGAAGTGGATCAAATTGTAGGGTGGTGCTTTAGAAAACAGAACGGTTGTGATTTGTTGAAGTGATAGCTGGGATATGATCAAATATTCATGAATTCTATAGTAGCAAAGTTTATACATTTATGTTATTAAAGTTTTACAAACAGAGCAAAGATTGTCTCTCTGTTTGTTCCCCTCAAGCAGGATGTGATAGATGAGGCGGACGGACCAGCGTTAGCATTGCTGTATGTTGTCTCTGTGTGTGTGTGTGTGTGTGTGTGTGTGTGTGTGTGTGTGTGTGTGTGTGTGTGTGTGTGTGTGTGTGTGTGTGTGTGTGTGTGTGTGTGTGTGTGTGTGTGTGTGTGTGTGTGTGTGTGTGTATGTGTATGTGTGTGTGTCCCTAAGCTGACTTTTTTTTCTTTATGGCACATTGTACATAAGCAGTTTCAAACCTTCTGTTCTGTTCTCTTTTTTGGGTTTCCAACATTTTTGCCTGGATCTCAACTAAGAGTATTTTTACTCAGCGAGCTGTGATCTGTGAAGGACACAGATCGCTTGTTAGCCCCTGCAGGCTTAACAGGCATTTTACATTTAGAAGTCTGGAAGAAACGGGCAACATAATAAGTGTAATAGAATATTTGCAGGCAGTGAAGAGTGGATTCAATTAGTTTTTGTGTGCAAGATTTTAGATAAACAGTCATTTTACAGTCTAAAGTAGTGGTGTATTAAACAAAAAGAATAGACGTGATGTTGGGTGTGAGCTTATTTGTCATGGTGTGTGTGTGTGTGTGTGTGTGTGTGTGTGTGTGTGTGTGTGTGTGTGTGTGTGTGTGTGTGTGTGTGTGTGTGTGTGTGTGTGTGTGTGTGTGTGTGTGTGTGTGTGTGTGTGTGTGTGTGTGCGTGCGTGCGTGCGTGTGCGTGTGCGTGTCTTTCATTGGTACAAAACATATATATATATATATCTATACTCCTCACACAAATACAAAGACGCAGGTCGTTGCCAGTCATTCACATCCAAATGGTATAACTAGCATCAAATGACTGTGTAAAGCAGTTTGATCAAGGCAGAGCAGGTTTATGAACTCAGACAGCTCACTGAATCAAAGCATTGATCAAAAGGCAGTGGGGTTGCTTTTATTTGATGCTGTTGAGAAGCAAATAGCACAAATTGGCCAAAAATAATCAAACCAAGGCTGATGTTTTTTTGTTTTTTTTGTTTTTTTCCCATTATAACAACTAATAGCGATCAATACTTTGCCACTCACCGAGCTGACTCTCTTTCCTCCAGTTTGCAGAGGGCTGCTCTCCAGTATACACTCAGCATCCAGAGTAATAAAACCTTAAGATATAGAACACACACGTGACCTGGGTCTATTTTGGTTCTTACTGTTAGTAGAGTCTGTGGTGCAGTTTCTTACATTTCACTCAAAATTTTGAGAATTACATTAAAATCATTATTACCTTTGTGTTGGACTACGGCTCACCCACAAACACACACTTCCTATTTCTTTTTCTCATTTACAAGTCGGTTAAATGACATTGACATATTGGCATTTGAATTGATTTACATTCCTGATGGCAACACCATTTCGACAAGCTGGTCAGCATCCAACCCATGTTGAAACCTGTTTGAGAGGAGGGACGGCTCATGTGGGTTGACCCTTACAGATAGACCCCCTGATGCAGATTTAAAAAAAAAAAAAAACATTACAAATGACTGTTAAAATATAATGATGTTTTTGTTGTTTGTCTATAGATAGGCTATAGATACATATGGTGTGGGATAAAGTTACAACTTCTTTAAATTTAGGCAACCTTCATCGTCATGGCTACAAAGATAACCACAAGGTTAAGGTATGGCAACGATCATAGTTACAGTTTTTTAAATACTGTCCTGACTCACAGCTGGGAATGTGACATTCCACAATTAACTTGACTTAACTTCATGAACATTACCAGTCAAAAGTTTGGACACACCTTCCCTATGCACTTAAATGAGAAAGTGAGTCCAAACTGTTGACTGGTATTGTAGGCACAAGTCGCTGTGTCAGTTTGAATGGGGTATAAAGTTGAAACAGTTTAAAAAGTGATCCTTCAAGATTATAGCTGACTGGATGATACACACAAAAAGGAAATATCAAGCCAATCAGATCATAAGCAGCAAACCAGCACCTGCCAAGTTCTGGTCATCATATTCAATGAGTCAAGTTGTCATTATTGATCCTTACACCTCCACAGCATGAGGTTTGGTTTGAACCATTATGCAGCGAGAATAACTATAAAATGTCATTATAAATGCTGCATCATAGTAATTATGGAACCACAGAGATCTTTTTTTTTTTTTTAATGGCACCTAAGTTAGTCCCATAATGATATTTAGATGGAAATACTTGCTGAGAAAACATTTGTGCAAACATCCGTCTGTGTCAATGTGATTTATGTTGTTTGGCAGCAAATAGAGTTTGGTTTGTTCTGGCAGAAAACCGACTTTAGTTTGCATCAAGCCACTTCATTTTAATTGCAAACTTCAGAAGCATGTGTCAGGACTTTGCTGCTCACCTCTGATCACAGCACAGCAACTGAAGACAGTGTGTGACAACCGTCTATCTCCTTTCTTCCCCCTTCCGTCTTCCCCGTTCCCCTCACAGGCCGACTGTCGCTCCAGAGAATACCTTCGCATACACTTCCCCTCTGCAGATACATGACTCAAAGAATGAGGTAAGTGACAAAGTATACACCACACACGTGCATTCTCACCCTCTCAATTGACGCGCTCGCACATACACTCACACAAATTGTATGTGTGATACCGTGGCGCTCATTTAGAGAGAAACGATTTCAGTCTCAAAATAGGCTTAAAAGCCACAGCGAGTGACTCACTGAGGAATTTCCTTAAATCCCAAAGTTAAGCCAAGTTTGTTGGTAGCGAGCCTAATTATTCTCATCAAAATTTTCTTTTTAAATTAAGCAAATTTATTATAGAGGTGGATCTTCAAAAAAAAAAAAAAAAAGAAAGTTTCTGAATTTGCTAAATGTCTTTCATTCTGTGCAGCTTATTAGCTTGAGCACAGTAGGGAGAAAGCAAGAGATGAGTTTAAATCAAACAGTTCAAATTAAACTCATATATCACAAACACTGTGTAGTCTACATTAAACAGGTCCTGATCCCTGTTTCTTTTTTTTTGGTGCTTTCTCTCAGACTCCAGAGGTCACATAGGAGCACTCAGCGAGGTTAGAAGTCTTTGTTTTGCTTAAAGATGAAAGCTTCAACTCAGGCTTCCTGTTTCAGTGACTGTACACAACTTTATCCTCCTGCAGCAGCGGAGGGGGGGGAGTTTAAGAATTTAAGAGCCTCTGACAGTTTTTCTCTGCATTTTCGGAGGGGCGTGCACGGGGCAGAGGTGAGCTAAGGATGCCTGGGGTTAAGCAGAGATGCACAGGGAAGAAAGAAGAAGAGAGGGAATGATGAGGAGAGAGAGGAAAAACCTTTTGATCCTGAGATTCTCATCCGAAATAACAGGCGGCTCCGCTCTCTTCGACCCTACCTCCCTCATTACCGTTCAAAGCCGCGGGACCGTTAGCACTCACATAATTCGAAGACTCAATCATCATTTCGCTGTCAATCTCGTAAAGTGAAATAGTTTCAAACGTGCTCAGAATCCTAAATTCGAGAGGGGTGAAGTTGAGCTGCTTGTGTGAGCTCACCCGTACAGGTTCGCTCACTGTGGCTCACACGCTGCGGCGTCCGAGGGCGTGCGCGCGAGTGCTCTCACATCCCTCAGCGTGCCCCACTGGGAAACATAATGGGATGTCCGTATTCATCCGCTCAGAAGCACCCTGACGTGGTGAATCCTCTGAGCGCGCTCCGCTCTTTGATCAGCCTTTCTACAAAGAGACTGAGACAGGGAGAGAAGCTTTGTGCTGAGTATGCAGGGCTGCAGCGGGTTCCTCTAGGCCTTAACCCAGCTTTACCCTCTCACTGACTCAACAGGCTGCAGGCACGTTTGATCAGACTGTACATTAGTGGCCAGAGCTGGTGAGCTATACTTTGCAGGCTGGTGATCTCATAGGTTTGTTACAGCAGGAGGAGAATTCGTATCCATGCATCATTATCACCAATGCTGAATATTTGATGGGTACGTGACTTATGAAGTGTGTCTGTTTATCCGCAAGAGCACATTATCATTCAGTTTGTATCTGGTTAATGATGTCGTTCATGGGCTTTGAGTTTAATGTTGATAGGTGTTGCTTGTAGTGACAACCCACAGAGAATTATCTGTGTCTTTGAGCATATTGTTCGGGTTTTTTTATTGCATAACTTCACAGTTCTGGTTCAGTGTCACTGCTCTCATCAGCATCTTTACAGGCAGCTGCAGGCAGCTGTTTTCAGCAGGAAAGCTGTGATAGACCCACTGTGCACTACATACACAGCACCAAACCATAGATGAAGTTAGTTACCAGATGGGATACATAGCATCAGGCAGCGTTAGAGCTCCATAACCCTCAGCTTGTCGCACCGTCTCCAAGTGGTCAGTAACTGATTATAGGTTTGACTTTTCCAAGATTTTTAGTAATAGAAAACGGAGAAGTTGGACCTTAGACTGGAGATGATGTAATCTAATTTCTTCAATAAGGCCTCCATATGAAACAACAAAATATGTCATTGGTCCCTGCACTGCAGAACAACACATAGAGGTGTTTTCTGATCAGACACATTATTTGTAATGTGCTTTCCAAACAGGAAACAAACAGCAATCTCCCATCTTAAAAAATATTCCAATGTTTTCTGGATTACTTCAAGATTAGACTTTCCACACAAATCTATCCCGTTTCAGCCGAAACACTTCTCCGTTCTAGACTTTTTATCACCACTTCTTTCGCAAATTGAATCCAGTCTTGGCCAAATTTGGTAAGTGGGATATTTGAATGAGACTGAAGGAAAAGCCATGCTGATCTATAGCAGACTGCCAAGCCCCATTTCCCCAGCATACTAACAGGAGTCCGATATATATTTCAACTGATATTATCAGCTGATATCAGCCTATCAAAGCTATATCGGTATTGATGTCTATGCCGTCAAATATTTGCTGAATTTTTAAAAAAGCTATATAGGCCAATTTTTTTTCCTAATTGAACATTTTTCCTAATTCAGGTTTATTATATACATATTCAACTCCCAGTGAAGTTTACTGTTTCTGTGCACTGATGTCATTTTATTAAAATGAAGTTTATTTTTAAAGTGTAAAATATCATGTCTCCATTACATATCTATCTACAAATGTTTGGTAACCACATTTGGGGGGAAAAAAGTATCTTTATGTACATATTCTGTATATAAGATTATCCATATCAGAATTTTTTTTATTCCCTAATATCGGCATCAGCCCCAAAAAGCCAGTGTCAGTCAGGCCCTAATACTAACATTTAAGCATTATTATAATATCTGGCCTTGTAGCCACACCAGATAAATCCATATTACATATTTGCATCATGTTACATGTTCATAGCAGTTAGAAAAAACAGATACAAACAAACAGTCTTCTTTTTAAATAAATACTGCATTTTATTTAGGTGTAACTGCCAGAAATAGTGGTTTGCAGCCATGTAGCCACTACTTTGTTGCCACTTCTGTTGATCTTTTTAACCAGTGGGAGATAGTGTAGCTGTCAGAAACTCCACAGAATTACAACTATCAGGTTGACGTGAGCAGATTTTAGCTCTCAGCTGCTCGTGATTGTGGTCTGTATGATGTGACGTGAGCATGGCAACGTCCCTAATACTACTGGACAGGAATTGTTGTTTTGCAGCTGCCGTCAGCCAATCAGCAGGTTTGCCTGACGCTTGGTGATGCAGATTCATATCCAGCTGCGGATTTAAAATGCATAAATGTTTTCTATTATTAAACTGTGGAAGATTGTAAAGCCTTGGCGAAGGTTTTTGTGTTTTGAAGATGTTCAGGCCTTTAGGATCCGACTGGAAAACAGCTTAATGAAACAACAGCGAAAGGTTTTTGAGGGAAGAATGTAACTTTGTGTTATGTTCCCCAACACTATTTTTAAATGCCTAGAAAAAAAGATGCTTCTAAGGTTTGAAAATAGAGGATATTTTTAGGAAAATGACTGACAAGAGCAGAGATCATACCTCAGAAATAATGGCTTTAAGTATCCATCAATATGTATTTTACCTTAGTCTTATTCATTTGCTACCTTTGTGCAATCACGCAATGTTTGTAAGGTATTAAATGCAACATCAGTTGTCATCCTTCTTTTTGAATACCTTATGAACACAGGCAGGATATCCACCTCTAACTCAGAGTGCTACATTATCAAGATGAACTCATTCCAGCACTCACCTGCGGATTGGCCGGGGCCAATCCGCAGGTGACAGCGGACCGCGGTTCGTGTCCCTGGGAGGAAGAGGAAGAGAAATAGAGTTTCTGTGTCTGTCAAAGAGAGAGGAGAGAGACATGAAAGACGGAGTGGCAGGAGAGGAGATGAAGAGGTCTGAACAGAGGAGGAAAACAACGGGGGGGTGCAGAGGGAGGGAAAGAGTAAGAGTGAGGAAAAATCAATGTCTGCGTTAAGAGAGAAGAAGAAAGGAGCGGAGGCAAGAGGACAAGAACATACTGTAGCAGTGATTGAGTTGATGTAATGATAAGCAAATTTCTCCTAGTTTAACTTTTTGTATTTACAACTATTGAAGGCTTTTATGTGATTTTACTGATACTTGAACTATAGGAAAATACTATAAATACTATAAATACTGGTCAACTTTTACTTTCACTTGTTGATTTGAGTGTCCTGCACCTTTCAGGACACTAACCAATAACAACTAGGATGGCTGCAGGACAAATCATAGTACACAGTTCCACAAGTTCACAAGCAGAACACAGCAAAACATTTAGTTTAATTGGCAGAAATGTCCTGTTGAGATGGATACAGAGTTATCTGTCTTAGCAGCCAAGCCTCTGTAAATCTTCATCTTAATGAGTCAATTCAATTTTTGAACTTTGGGCAACCAAAATATACTCCTTCTGCTATTTTGCTGTTTGTATTATTGCATTTATCCAGTTAAACGCAGCAAAAAAAGAGAAACTAGAATTTGCAGGGATTTTAATACATTATATGATCACTGTATGGGAAATACAAACTAGATGAGGGAGAGAAGCTCCTCTTTTAGTGTCTGGATACATCAGTTTTGTCTTTTTATTCTTAAATATGCATTTCATCCTCACTCCCATCCAACCAAAAATTAGGGAAATGAATTGTTTAAAGGTGCACCATGTGGCTTATAATGCTTCACTGTCAGTTCCCAGTTGCTCTCCTGGTGATAACATTATAGTCCAGGTTAAATCAATAACATACACAGCACAGTGGCAGCACAGTACAGAGGTTATTCCAACAAGGTTTCGCTTAAAGAACAGAGGTCCCAGTCGATATATACTGTGATCGAATTACAGTAAGGTTAAAGTAGTAAACATCTGGGTTCTATTTACTGCTACATATCAACTCATCCACTTCATACAGCAATGCAAATGCACTATTATGTTTATTTTATTTGCTTTTTTTAAACTGGTGATGTTGTTCTGGTAGAGCATTGCAAGTGTGCATCATGCAAAAAGGATGTGTAATTGTTGCTGTCTATTTGTGGCTTTCGACTAATTAAATATCAAAAATAATCTCTCTTTGGAAAGACTTATTAATGGTATTTTCCCTCATAATTTGATACTAAAACGGTGTGTGTAATGAGCGAGGAAACACAGGGAGAGAGAGGGGGTGGAAATGAGCAACAGAAGTAGATTTTTAAACAACTTTAAGTGTTAATTATGTGTGAGTCATGTGAAAGGTTTTATTACTCACACCGCACACACACCATTGTCTCGAGCTATCAGCAGGCCATCAGGAACGTGTTGAGTTACAGCTACGGAAATTGTTTCAATCAACTTCATGCTGTTATACAAACTTTACTGCCCTTTTCAAAAACATTCTGAAAATGTCATGGAAAATGTTGTGGAGGCAGTTGGCCCCAAGGTTGGACGGATGAGCTCTGTCGGGAGCAGCCGCTCTCATTAAAAAGTTATAGTGGTACAAGGACACAGCTTGTTGCTGGAGGTACTATTCAGCGTCAGAATTAACTGGAGGACTGAGCTAAAGGGGCAGAGAATGTTTCATCGCCCTCCTCAGACTCGTTCTTCTCTCCACAGAAACACCAGTTCAACCATAAATCATTGTTTAAATTTTTTAAAACACCATTACCTCATTTCATTTCAATTTGGGCTGAAATTAAGCTGTTATATTTGAGTTACTGACAAACTGCGCCACCATGGATGAATGTGTACGTACGTATGTGTTAGTGTCATAGGTCACTGTTTTGGACTTTTGGGTTTACCAGTTAGATTTCTACAGAACGGGGCCGGTGTCACTTTTAGGTTCAAACTCACAATCTAGAGTTAATGATCTGCTTTGATTTTTAGCAGTTTTACTTTAATGACTTTTTATGACAGAGATGCATTCATATATTTCACATGTTGCCCATTAAACACTGTTTTGTTGTTTGTTTGACATCCATTAGCCATACATTTCATTTTTCAGTCCACCACTTTGGTCTAGATTACCCACTAAAAATAACTGGATTCCAATTTTACCCCGTTTTATTTAATACCAATAAACCAGTTAATAATTCATATGTACAGTATTGGTGCACTGGTTAATACCAATGCACCAATACAACACTGGTTTAATAACAAGACAAGGTGTTCACTCAGTCTAAGTGTTATTTTTTATTTTACTCTTGGGTTTGGGTTACCCAAACTAAACCTTGTTATAATCTACTCTACACTTTTTAAAGTTACATGTTACGCTGTATTATTGATTATGACTATACCTCTATTGCATAATACTCCCATATGCAATAAAGTGTCAACTGAGGACCACTGACCCATCTTAAATTTATTTAAGTACTCCCATACGGCCTCATAGAACAGCTAGCATCGCTGTAGACTCTAATTATTATTTCTCTACTTAAAGGACCAGTGTGTAGGATTTAGTAGCATCTAGCAGTGAGGTTGCAACCAACTGAATATCTCAAACCCCCCTTCCAAGTGTGTAGAAGAGGTAACAAAAACATATTCTCAGCTGATTATACACTAGTACTACAAAACGTAGGCTGTGTTCGAAACCGCATACTTTCCTACTACTCGTACTGACTCTGACGTCATTTGGAGTATATAGTGTGTTTCAACTGCGTAGTATGCGATTTAGAGTATGCGAGAAGTTCCCGGATGGTTTACTAGATTTGCCAGAAATGCGGAGTATGCATCAAGAGCTGACTAATCATACTCAAATTACCCAAGATCCAACGTAACTTCTGAAAAAAACCAAAATACAAACGTCACAGATCACCACCTCGGTGGTTTCAAGTTAGCTATAGCGAGGGTATGTTCGCTTCCTGTTTTCAAAATAAAAGCACCAATTCTATCGTTATGGTTTTCTTAATAATAAAAGGTAACGGGTGTTTTATTTTGTGAAAATGACTGGAAGTGCGTTACTTGCTACGGCTAACTCCGAATTCGCAGGAACAAAACTTTAAACAGGTGTTATTTGGACAAATTAGCGTCACATTGTGGATTTAAAGGGCTACTTTCGTGCTTAAAAAGGTTAGAAATGTCGATAAAGTGGTATATTTATAGAGTTAGAGCTCAAATGAAATCTGTTTCAGCCTGCTGATTTCAGCTCGGGTAGGGACGAAATGCATTGTGGGTTATCGTGTAGTTTGCTACAGTGTAAACGGTCTGCTTACTATCTGGTCGTTTAGTGTGTAGTGTGTAGTATAGAAGTATGTAGTATGTAGTATGCGGTTTCGAACACAGCCGTAGTCATGAATGTAGTTACGAAGCCACTAAATTTTACACACTGCACCTTTAATGTCACCAGTCTCTGTAGATTTCTGTAGCTTCCTTCAGCATTATGTAAACTAGTTGGTATGTAAAATGATTTGGTTATGATAGAGTTCAATTTAGTCAATTCTGTATCTGAAAGTTTGCTAGATAAACATGTGTGTGTGTGTGTGTGTGTGTATGTGTGTGTGTGTGGCTCAGGTGTGTCCTAGAGGACTGTAGCCTCTGGCGTTGTTTGTCAGGCTTCGGCCCAGACTGAACCAGACTGTGGAGCAAACAGTACTGACGCCAACTCTGCTTCTAAGGGATGGTAAATAAAACATGTTAAGGTGACTCAGGGGCACAAAGCTTTAATGATATTTTTTCTGTCTGACTGTGTCTAGCTCTCTGTGTCTCTGTTCGTTCTCTCACAGACATACTCAGTGAAGTCAAAAAATCAAGTGAACATTGAGAAGTAGGATTCATTTATGAATCCCCTTTGAGAGTGAGTGGAGAAATACGAGGTACTAGCAAGGCATTCTGTATCTGCTGACCCATAATAACCTTGTATTTATTACCATTAAAGAATACTTTACAGTTTGGGTCTTATTTTCATAGTTTAGCCAATCATATCTACAGAATTATACCAATAAAACCAGTAAATTTGGAGATCTGTGAAGTCTTATGGGGCAAAAACAATCAGACAGATATCAAACAAACCCTCAGGTGAGCCAAACTTATTGGCAAACACATAAAAACAGTCTCCTTGTGGAACGGTGGTCAGGATGAGCTCACTTTCAGTTTTACCTCCAAATATATTTTAAAGTCTGATCCAGCTCTAGCTTCTTTTTTTTTTCCTAATTATCACCTGTCTCCTCAGTTCCTCTCAACCCTACAGACGATTTAGCCTTTTGGAACTTTTGCAGCCCTCGACTTTTTACCGCTCGGTTCGGTCTCGCCGCTCTCATCGACCTCATTTCCAGCAGCAGAAGGCTGTTGTTTTTTTCAGCCAAAGAAATAATAATAGCTGTGATAAACTCACTGAGTGCTACCTGCTCAGCATCAAACAGCAGGCGGGTAAAGTTAGTGAGTAGCTTGGTGCATAATGGAGCTTTTAGCAGCTAAAGAGCGTTTCTACCATTGAAGCTCGCTCTATGGAAGTTCATGTCGGCTTATAAAAGAGGAGCAGCTGTTTTTTGCTCCCTTGTATTAAAAATAAGAAAACAAAACATGGAGTATCATATCAACTGTGAATGTCAGCCTTAATGTAATCTAGTGAACAAAGACCCCTTGCATCAAAAGCATTCTATATCACATCCTGCTAGAGTGCAAAGCCATTTAAATGTCGCTGCATCATCGCTGTTTGTTATGTTGCTTCTTCTACGATTTCTCTTCTCTCTCTTTCTGTGCGTGTGTGTGTGCATGTTCACACACACATATGCATGAAGTATGAACACGGAACAGAAAAACGTTCCCCGTTCAACTTGAAATCGAAGCCGGAGTTTTCTCCTCCTAAGGATCCCCCGTAGGCATTTCCTCTATTGTGCCGTTGTTTTCCTTTCTCTTATTCGTCCTTGTTTCAGCATCCACCGCTTATTGTTCCCTGGTTTGTTCCGGCATTACTGGTTCGGCTTCATCGTAATTTGATTGCGCTTTGTATAAATTCGAGCTCTCTCTAATCTGTTCTGTGAGACTCATCCTCTATCTGGCAGGAAGATGAAATCACTGGCACATTCAGCTTTTTGTTGAGATATTAACAGATGGAGTCATTTTGAGCTCGTCAAGGACGAGTTTCAGCCAAGAGTTGTTTATGTTATTTTTATTCTTTTAATTAATGACTCTGGCATTTTTGGTGTCCATGTTTTCTATCTTTTTCTTAACCCTCCAACGCCTTGATGTGTCTTCCCCTCCATGCGTTCCTCCCTGTGGAGAGAGTTGCACAGTGTGCCTCAAGCAGCGGCAGGCAGCAGGGCCGACAGAGTACAGTAACAGAGTGTGTGTGTGTGTGTGTGTGTGTGTGTGTGTGTGTGTGTGTGTGTGTGTGTGTGTGTGTGTGTGTGTGTGTGTGTGTGTGTGTGTGTGTGTGTGTGTGTGTGTGTGTGTGTGTGTGTGTGTGTGTGTGTGTGTGTGTATTTATGCATTGAAGAAGGGGATTGGAAGAAAAGATGATAGGATGATAGGAAAGGAGATAAATTGCGAAAAGGTCAGAAAGTGTAAGGGTGGCTAGGGGGTTTGTGCTTGTGTGTGTGTCTGTGTGTGTCTGTGTATGTGTGTGTCTGTATTTATGCTAATTTAGGGGGCTGAGAGCAGAGATGATAGCGAGAGAAATAAATCAAGAGATGGTTTGAAAGTTAAAGGGTGGGTGGGAGCGAGAGGGAGAGTTGACATGGCATCATTGGACTGTGAAAGAGTTTCTCTCCCTGTTCATTCCCCGCTTTTATCGGCATTCTGTCATCTGTTTCCACGCCAACAGAGATACAAATTGCATAGGAAAGAGAAAAAGGGGGGAAGAGAAAAAGTGTGTGCTGTACATTTGTAGAGCAAACCCTTAAGAGGCTCACTCCCTTGGATCAGAGGAGGAGGAGGAGGAGAAAGGGTGATGGGGATGATGTGAAGGCAGTTGCAGAGGGAGAAAAGCCCGACGCTTGATGTGGAGGTGGAAGCCTGCAGAGGGAGGAAAGACCCTTCCCCTTCTTTTTCTTTTCTCTCATTATCCATCCAACCTCCTGTCTGTGTGATGTGGCGGAGGAGCAACCGCATCCATTTCATCATGCCTGGCCTCACACAGAAAAACCCTCAGCATCGCCTTTTTTTTTGTTTTTGCGCCCGCCTCACCTCGCCTCGCTCTGCCAGAACGCCGCCATGCGCCGCTCAAGTGTTGATAAATTGCCACCACCTGCCTCATTTTTCACCAGCTCCGCTTCGTCGTCGAACACATACGCACTGACACAAAAAAACCCTGTGGACTCCTTGGTGATAACAAGAACGATCGCTGGAATGAGAGATGGGAAGACAGAGGGAAAGGGCAAAAGGGTGGGTGGATAATTTGGGGGGGTTTTGGGGAAGTGGGGGGGGGGGGGGGGGGGGGGCGTGAGGTGGATCAGAAGAAGAAAACAAGCAGAAGCGAACATGACTTTGTTTAGTTTTTGACAGACTGGTATAGGACGGGACAGCACAGCTTGCCAGTGACAAAAACTGGCCTTTTTATGGCCCTGCAGAAGAATCCAGTTGTATTTCAGTTGAGTAAAGTCAAACAAATGCACTGTTGAAAATGTTGCAACAACATTTTCAGTATACTTGGATTTACTGTCTACACATCTTACTTTAATAGCTTGAGGAGGAGCAAAAAGAAGACGGGATGAACGGGCCCTCGCTACTCCGTCCCAAAACATTGAAATTTGCCGCCATACCAAACCCATCAGATTTAACAGAGGTGAAAGATTTTCATAACTTTTAATTTTCAAGGTCTTAATATGACACCAGGCAAATTTGAAGTCGATGGGGTTAAATCTGTAGGAGGAGTCAGTTAAAGTACGAGGAGTGGAAATGGTGAAAATGGCGCCAAAATCGCAACTTTGAATCAAAACGGCTGACTTCCTGTTGGAGGAATGGCTCTAAGACACTTTTTTGTGCATCTTTACGTGACACATATGCATACCGAATTTTGTTCATCTACATCAATCTGGAGCGAGGGGCAGAATTTTTAAAATGTGCCTAGGGGGCACTGTTGAGCAATTTCTTCCCACCTATTTACCATAAAATATAACATTTTTCACCAGTTCTAATGTGTGTGCAAATTTTTGTGCAAATTTAGGCCCTCAAAAATGAGTTTCGGAAAAAATAAGAACACAAGGAACTAGAACGAGAAAGATTATTCCTTAAGATGCAATAAGGCCTTTGCATTATTAGTGCTCGGGCCCTAATTAGAGGTACAAAAAGGTCTAAAGTGTTGTTTTTTTAAGTTAAAATCTCAACAGCTGTGGCCTTTAAACAATTTCACTGCACCACAAACAACTTTACCTGTTTCCTGTAACCACCCTGTTGCAACAATGCAGTCATTTCCAGCATCCGTGTGACTGTAAATCACATCCCAAGACGATCGTGATGGAAGGGTTGAGTCACTCCATAGATCTGTGCGTAAGCTGCTGTGTTCAGAAGATACTACTGCAGAGGAAAGGTCTGCAGGTGACTCAGTGCTGCAGAAAGAAAGACACACAGACGAGTAAATCAATAAAATGTTCACCTGTCTGTTAGTCCGTGCTCCCATCATGCTTTGACCTTTTCCTGTGTCTTTTTTCCCCCCGGTGGTGGATGATGCCAGTGAGGGATGGTGAAGGTTTTTACACTGATGTATGTCTGTTCAAGTCATACAAGTCACTGGGTGGGTAGATTGTGTTTGTTTGACAGTGTAATATAGTGTATATCCACCTCTTACACTCATTCCTCCCTCAGATTGATTCAGTTTTTTTCCCTCCTGTCTCCCCTATACAACAACAGCTGCATAGACAACCCCCAATCTTTTACAGGGTGTTTTTTATTCCATAGCTATACTACGGTGTCAGAACTTATAATCATGATCGCAGTTTTGGCTTCTTATTGATCATTTGTGATATCGATGCATTTTTGTCGGGCTGCTTGAGCCGGTGCAATAAATCAAGCGCTGCTTCTGAAGCCTAGAGCGTTTTCATCTCAGGTATGTTTCTATCCGCCTGTTTTATGCACATATTCACTTCGTACATAAAAGAAAACCTGAGCAAAGTGTTGCGGCTGAGCTGGAAAAGTTGGTATATAGAATAAAACACAGTAAACTTTTCAGTTATATTTTGACATACAGTACACACAGTATTAACCAATCATTAAAGATATTGGTTAATGATGTCATCTTGTTATCTTTTGAATATTAAGTTGCATGGTTGATAGGAAAACAATAGGAGGGCTAAACTTTTGTATGCAGTGGTGTTGTTGGTATTGTGTTCAGTTATATTTATATTAAGCTTCTTTAAGATACACTAATAGAGAGCTAAATTCAAGGCATCACGTCAAGGCTAGCCTCTTTTCCACTAGTTTCTGTAACTCGGTGCAATCTCTCGTTCAGCATTTTTATAGCCTCTCTTTCTCAAAAAATAAAGCTTGAGCCTGAGGTTTGCTCTCCATATTCTCTGACAAAGTGGCATCCAGTGCAGCACTTGCTTTTAGAAGTTGAATCCTTCAAGATTTAAATAAAGTGTACAAAAAGCAGAAGTGCGGGTGTCATTGTAACTTAGTTTCATCCATATCCATAAAATTCAACCAACACTCTCTGCTGGAGTCATCTTTTCAACTTTTTACTGATATTACAGCTGTCTAAAAATGTTGACTCTGTTCAGTCCTCTGTGTCCTGTTGTCTGTACTAACCATGGCCCCTTGTCTCCCCCCATGGTCTATGTGTCTCTGTCGAGCCATGGCGGTTTGTCAAAGGCCACAAAAAAGCTGAAATGTTGGATAAACAACAATGCAACTATTTTTTTTCTTTTTTATTCCCAACCTTGTGTAGTGAACAACATGGCATACTTTTTGAGAATGCCAGGCTATGTTCCAAGGCTGGATTCTTTTTTAGTCATTTATATTATTACAAGTTCAGTAAAGTTTTACTTTCTAGATGAAACGGATGAGTCGTGATTATCTATGTAGCTATTATTGTGTAGTCCTTCATTCTGGATGACATACTGTTGTTGTATTCAATGTCAAATGACTCTGGTTAAAAGCATTGACATAAAATAACGAAGGTATCCAGAAATTGTACTCGAATGAAGCTTGGTGTTTTTTCATTTACTTATGACATTTGAGGCTCTTCCTGCAAGGTTGATCAAACAGAAGCGCAGGTGTGTTTGCTGTGTTTTATATTTGTTCGTTCTAAACTGACAAAATGTGTCCCTGTGGTGTTATACCGTATCCACCGTTGTCAGCAGCTTCTTGTTCTATTGTGACATCATGACGTGTGTGATTGATGAATGAATGGGCAGACAATGCCTGGCATTTGAGTTATAAAAGCAGGTGAGCTGCTGCAGTACCAGACAAATGGCCTTGTTTATTTCCAATAGAAGCTTTGACACAAAGCACACCAACTGAAACCAACATCCCACATTCTCCAACATCCAACATCCTTACCCAAGGTGCAGGGTTATGCGTATACTTGCTGTCTTCTTTACCACAAGCTTGAGCTTCTCACATGCCCTCACTATAAACCAGAAAATCAATACGCCTTTTTTTCCCTGAGGCTTCTAAAGACAAATCAATTGAGGCCGATCTATTGTAATAAGGACGCGTCAGCCTTGGACAAGGCAGAGGAGATGCTGCGAACATCGGTTATTAGATTTTCTGGCGAGGTGAAGAGAGGCTCAGTAGACAGGGCCAAGGCTTTTGTTTTCATTGAGTGGCTGTTATGTGAAGTCCACCCCTGCTTAGTAACTCCAGCACTGCTGCCAGCAGGCCGCTGTGTTCCTGCCTGTAAGGTGCTTCAGTCAGCAGGGATGCTCAGCCCTGTCAGGAGTGGGATTAACATGCCTTAGAAGCCTTTCCCACTGACTGGAGGCTTTAAACAATGAGATTCCCACCTCAGCTTTATTGTGTAACATTGAACTCTGTGTTAAACTATTCAGGAGATCTTTGCCAGATGTTTGTTGTATCCTCCATCCATCTATCCATTTTCCACTGCTTATGCAGGACTGATTCCCAGTGGCATCAGACTAGATAAACCCTGACACCTTTCACCCCCGGCAATGCCCTCCAACTCCTACTAGGGGATTCCAAGGTGTTCCCCCTCAGAAGAGATATGTAGTCCCTCCATCGTGTTCTGGTTCTCCCCAGGATTTCCTACCAGTTGGACATGCCTGGAACACCTCAAGAGGGAGGCGTCCAGAAGGTCTCCTAACCAGGTGCCCAAACCACCTCAACTGGCTCCTTTCAATGCAGAGGGGTTTGCCCAGAGGCTCAGAGTATAGAGCCTCCAGGCAAACTCCTGGATGATTAAGATTCTCACCCTATTTCTGAGGCTGAGCCCGGAGGATACTCATTTTGGCCGCTTGTATCCACCATTTAATTCTTTCAGACACTACCAAAGGTTGTGGTCACAGTCAGTAACCGACTGGTACATTTAGAGTTTTGCATTCTGGCTCAGCTTTTACCAGCTCCAGCTCACTAGATTTCTTCACCACAACAACTGTCTTGTACAACAACCAGGACAGATCTACCGGTCAGCCTGTCAGGGGTGAGAAGCAATCCTTGAGGTTCTGTCCATGAAATTAAAAACAAAATCAGTGATGACAATATCTACTTCATTGCATGTTGTACGAATTCCTTGTATAGATGTATGTGCTGTATAACAAAAAACACTTTATTAGTCCATCAGTTTGTCGGATCCAAATGCTCGACTTTGTTTAAATCATCCATATCCCCAGCACCGGATTAACCTGCTAGGGGGCCTTGAGGCTAAATTACCTATTTCCCCCTCATTTTCTTTACTGTACCCCCACTGTGTTTCATAAACATCAGTCTGGTCTAAAGCTGCTCAACAGCCTGGCTCTATAGCATGAGCATTTTGTTGCATATGAGACTGCAAATAAGGGTGTAGCAATTGATAATAGCAGTTTTCCTTAATACATCCAGGAATGAAACGTTCTAGCTGATTGGTGCACATCAATTTCAGGACTCAAATTTTGTTCAATTAAACTTTCATTCATATCGATTATTTCATTATAATATTATTTGAACCTGGACCTGTAGCATTTGGATCAAGAAGCTCCTCAAACATAAGATTTAGTATTATATATTATATATTTAGTAATTTAGTAGGCAGCACCTGTTATTGCACAGGTGTGAGAATCGGATCAGAAATGAGGGGACAATGAAAACTATAACTGTTAACTGAAAAGACAGAATTGTCAACATGATCAGTCAGTTTCATAAAAACTGGTTTTGTATTTTTGTGCATAGAGAAGGTTAGCAAGTCTCTAGAGTTTTTGTTGATCTACTCTGGCATTTAGTTGCCTGTGAAAATCTTTCGCCCTCTCTCTCTAACTGCTTTCCTATTCCAGTTTACATCTTTCAAAATATTCAGACATGTTCCATTACGATGGAGGCCTCTTCAAAGCCCTGCTTTTGCTTCGTGAAAAGTAATCAGCTTTTCCTTTTAAAATCGTAGGCAGAGTGTAGGCTCATTCACTTCAATGCTGTCCACAGATGTCTGGCAATAATACCTGGAGAGATAGTTTTTTTGTTTGTGTGACTGCGATTGTGTGTTGGTGCAACTGATGCGGATGAATATTAATAATGTTACAGAAAGCATTAGATAGACATCTGCCCAGAGCACTGAAGTGTACCACATCACAGTGAACTGAGCCAAGCACTGATCACTCAGTGATCATCCGCATGTCTATTCTTCTATTCTTTATATTTATTTATTTTTATTTACCATGCTTAGCGTATGAAAAATAATGACCTGTATATTTATTTTGATTTTTTGGGGTATTTTTTGCCCTTATTATTAGATAGTGGCATAGAGGCCGACAGGAAACAAGGGGAGAGAGAGAGATGGGTACATGCACGCGGCGATCCAACTCAAATTTAGCTTAAAGTGACATCATGTCCCCTTAACAACACAGACACTAGACAGCTCGTTTCAGACAGAGGCTGAACTGACGGGCTGCATAATGGACCAGTATAATTTAAATAAGTATGTTTGTACTGGATCATACAAAGATATACAAGTAGAGCACCAGAATGTAAATAGACATGGAAATATGCACAATATGTCCCCTTTTTAATCATTTTCATTCTTACAGCACTTTTTGTGGAGAAGACACGTTGAATGTATGTATGGGTCTCAACAAGCAGCTTTGGCAACAATCAGTGTTTTATTTGAGTTTTAAAAAAAACAACACTTTGTTGTAGCCATGTCCACAAGCCAACAATTAAGAATAAATCAGCTATTTTGATCCAATATAGTTCCCCTCATAGTCCATTAGCTGTCCCTTCTCTGTGTGATCTAAAACAAAAAAATCTGGTGTTCATATACAGCCCTGACTGTAAATGGGAAACATTGTGGTTTGGATACAACACTATTCCGGCCAATCAGCAGGGTTCGATCGTGCTCGTTCACAGGACAAGGGGAAGTCATCAGAGCAGCTGTCTGTGTGAGGACATGACAGTCTCCCATCTCCAGCACTAGTTGAATGGTGGGGGAGGACTGGAGAACTAGAGAGAGAGAGAGAGAGAGAGAGAGAGAGAGAGAGAGTGTAGCCAATTCATGTAGAAAGTGTTTTCTCACAGAACAGAAACGCTTCCATTTTATTAAATCTATCAATCCACACTGTTGTTACCCTGTAAGTCTGGTCCCATCACATTTAGTGAAGCCTAATCTGAGAAGGCAGATGTTTAAATCACACAAATATCCCTCCGTATAGGTGTTTTCAACTTGTTAACCACATCAATGAATCAATACAAACACTGTCGATATCTTCCTGTGGAGACGACATCCAAACTGTTTTAGTTTGGTAAATTTGTGCTGTCAGTCAGCCTGGTGAAGACAGCTTGAGTTATGCTTCTGCGTCGGAACGACGTAGCTACGCCGGTGCCCTGACGCCGTTATTGACCTTTCATAGTTCTGCGTCGAGGGAACGCGTTGCTCTGCAATTCACCGCCATGCCACCAGGGGGTGTGACTGTGTGTGTGTGTGTGTGTGTGTGTGTGTGTGTGTGTGTGTGTGTGTGTGTGTGTGTGTGTGTGTGTGTGTGTGTGTGTGTGTGTGTGTGTGTGGTTTCAGAGGAGTCATATCCGTATCCTTGTTTATCTTTCGGTCACAGTAGCATGTTTTTTTTGTTTTTTGTTGTTCACAGTAGCATTGCGCTATGTGCGCTTTGTGCGCTTTGTGCGCTAATAACAGAAAACACATACCTTTTGTTCATTATTAATAATAATGGCGGTGTTGCAGGAAGAAAGACCGGAAAAAGCAACTGCTGGAGGAACTGACTTTTTGAGTGGACCAATCACAGCCCTTGCGGTCCACGTTGCTGTGACGCATAGTTAGGATTTTTTGGAGGTGCATGTCAGGCTATGGGGGGTCTGTGTCGACGCAGAGAGCTCTGCGTAGCTACGCCGTCGTTCCGACGCAGAAGAATAAATCAAGCTTAAGTCCTGCAGCTGCCCTCTCAGCTTTCCAGGAGCTGCAGATGACAGACGGCTGCTTCTGTGGACAGAGACACTGAACACAGGTCGATTGAGAGGTGGGGAGGTGGAGAGTGTGGATGAGATGAGCTATCTAGCAGTATGTTGTATCCATCCACAGACACACTCAAGCATTCTACTGTACACTCATCATAGCCCCTAAGGCTATCATTTGCATTCATAAGCCTGTAGTATATATATCCCACCATCCTGCCTTTCACATCTCTTACATCCTCACTCATGATTTCCTTTGCTATCATTTCCCAAGATATCAGCTGTTCGTATCAGCTGTTCACATCTACCCAATAGCACAGCGACACACCTCCATTGTTAGCCTATTACCTCGCTGCCGTCTTTTTAAATTTATTTCACTCTCACCGGCTCTACTGCGTTCATGCTGCTTTTATGTGAGCCCCTCCACCTCCCCCTTAACCGCCCAGTCTTCGCAGATTCATCATTGTATCACTTCATCAGCCTCGTCAGTTTCAGCAGAGTCATCAGCCACCAGCGCTACCAGTGTCTGGACTCCACATGGGGATTTATTTTGCTGTTGGTCAGGGCTCCCAGTTGAATCTAAGCGCCAAATACCTCCTTAATGAGACTGATTTACTGTATCATCTGCTATAATATACAATTCTCTTCACTTTTTATTCACTTGTCTCCCCTGAGTTAAATAATAGATGCAGCTCACAGGTTGAAGCCTTGACATAATCACATGCTGATCTGCAGCATCAGCCTCTCATCTCAGCCCTGACATCCCATCAGTAGCTCCAGTGTCGTTATCCCTCTCACACATGAGCGCTTACTCGTTCACGTATCACACTGCTCCCCTGAGACACTCCCTGCGTGTATACGTGTGTGTGTGTGTGTATGTGTGTGTGTTTGCACTCAAAAGTGATGTTTTTCTTCATTTTTTTTCAATTTGCCGTCACGCTGGCTCGTTACTGTGGGAAAACCAGCATCTCCTACTCACACACACACACACACACACACACACACACACACACACACACACACACCAACACATTCACCTCCCCTCACTCACACACATCATTACTCACTATAAAGAACCCCTCAGGCTCTTGGCTCTTTCGCCGCAGCCCACCGTAACACCTCGTCTCCCCGGCCATTCATAAGCCGTAATGTGCGTGTGTTGGTGCGGAGTAGATCAACATGAGCATCGGCGGCTTGCATCGCCTCCGAGTTTCTCAAAGATACTACATCCAGTTCCATGCATCACACCCACTACGGCTCATTTGCATGAGAGTAATGTGGTGTTTGACTACAGGCGAGGCGAGAGCGTGATTTGTCGGCGAGATCGGTATTGAATCAATGATGTTGATACTTGACTTCAAACTTAAATGTCACATAAATGTATTCTCTCTCTCTCTGAACTCACAAGGTATCTACCATGCATTGAGATTTATGAAGGACACTCTGACATGATGCTATAGTTACACATCATGCTTTACATACTGTATATGGTGGTAAATCTGGGCTGGTGAGAAGGCAGTGGTGCAGATTGTTTGGTGCACTGATTGTATTATTCGTTATGTCAATCCTCTGGGTGCAACAGAGGGAGCCTTCGTCTCTCCTCCTCCTCCTCCTCCTCATCCTTCCCTTCAGTGTCAAGGCTCAGCTGCCTTAAAAGCCTGTTCTTTGATGTCAGACAGGCAGCTTCAAACACTGTTTTATACATCTCCCTCGTTTCTATCTTTCTTCAGGCTTCCTGGACATCCCTTCATTTTCCTCTCTTCCTCCACTTTTCTCTATTCTTTTCTCTAGCGTCATCATCCTCATCTTTTATTTCACTTCTCCGTGTCTCATTTCTTATTTCTCTCACCCCAGCCTTCTCTCTCTCTCTCTCTCTCTCTCTCTCTCTCTCTTGACTCTGTCTCCCCCTCCATCACCTTCTCATTCTGGTACACGGCTGTCAGACATGGCAGTGAATCGTATCGCACTGACCCAATCAGAATTCAGCGTGAGGGGGCATCTCTTCCAAGCGATTGTCGGGAGTTGGTAAGCAGCTGCTGTGGAGCAGAAACTCTGGGAAAGACAGACAGGCGAGAGGCAACAGGGACTCAACTTCTCACTGTTCACTGATTTTTCTGTGCTTGGAATGCCTAAATAGTTTAGATGCTGTAGGTGTTTTTTTAAAAGGGACGGTTCAGTCAAATGTCAATGCATCTGGCTACGTCTGATGATACAGCGGGTGTCATTAAAGAAGTGATGAAAGTCAGTTTATTGGGCAGTGGAGGGAGATGAGAGAGCAGCAGGATGTGCAGCCAAGATTCAGATCAGGATTCAAACCTCCAGCAGCATCCACAATATTATATTAAAGCTTGTTGTCGTACAAACCCCCATTGCCTGTCACCATCACAATAGCAGACTGTTCCTTTTCACTTCCACTGGTTGAAAAGAGGGCAATATTAGATTTTTTTACAGATAATTTCTCTCGGGGAAGTCGCCAGTATGCAGCTGAGCCTCAGCAGGCAAGCTGTTGATATTTTCCACTGCCAAAAACAGTTTGTGTCTGTCACTGCTGCTGACTTTGACTTTGAGGAGTTATAGTACAATACAGAGATTTCACATTGTGGTATTACTGCATTACTACTTCCACTGTACCGATGCTTTTTAAAAAAAAAAATGTTTTACTGTCTATCAATCAGTAAGACTACTTCACATCATACAGGATGGATGTGAGAATGGGAGCATTTCCATGTTAACAACTTGCCAGCATTCATGTCATCTAGACAGTTATATGATTATATATGCTTAAGATATGCATCGACAGTACAACATAATATATGTATACACCACATGTGAGGCATCATCTCATTTTCCAGAAGGCCTTGACATGTGCTTATTAATCTTCTTTTTCACAAACTGTTCTTCCTGTAGAAAGTACACACTAAAACACACAAGAATAGACAAAAACCTTTAAACATGATAAATAAGAAACAGAAACAATGGCAATCATTGTTTATGACAAAAATTCATAATTAGAAAAATTAGGGTTGGTAAAATTAGCAATTCAAAAATATCTTTAAAGTAGTTTTAAAAGCAGCATCAGGTAAGAAAGTAAAGGTAAAGTAAGACTGAATGCTCCTGAACATGTCAAATGGTGTAACCACAAAATAAATGATAAATATTACATATTTTATCCACCTACAGTGTATTTAAGTGGACTTATACTAATTATTACTTTATTTAAAACATGTAAATGGTTCCTGATTGTAATGATTCCCCAGATGAAATGTAATATTTAGAACAATTGTATTCCATTACCTTTATTTAATATAAAAAGTTATAATGTAAGATCATGCCAAACTAGTTGATATGATGTTTTATTGAGAATTTAGTGTTTTTAAGCAAGTTGAATTATTTGATACAAAGTTTTTATGGTTACACCACTTAGACATTTTTGCCATAATCCTCTAATATATTCTCTCAAAATGGATTAAAAGCAGAAATTTGATGCTGGATCCACAAAAAAACACACTACACTATTTGTACTAACCCAGGAGTTCATCAATTAGTCAGTGATTTTTCAAGTCCTCTCATTGGATGATTGAGGCAGCCCTTGATGAAGGTCTGAGAGATTGAAACGTTGCAGTGACTTAATAAACAACAGTGAGCGAGACAGTGTGATGGAGTTTTTCTTTCATTTTTTTTGGATTGCAGCTTCCTCCTACGCACCTGCCATCACTCAGGTGTGCAGAGATTCATTTCTTTAATCCTTTATTCAAAGTAAAAGTCAAACAATGCACTCTAAATTGTACCCTAAGTCGTAGTTTTACCAGCAACGTGTACTTCAGTGTTACCTTATTAAACAGAATCCGATTTCAGAAGGTTACATCATTGTAAATATGATATAATTACATTCATTTCTAATACAGTCACCTCTCGGTACAATTTAACCGCACAACAAACTCCAACTTCCAAAATGACCATGGAGTTTAATCAACACCTCTAAAACAATAGAAACAAAATGTGATTATTACTGTATAGCATTCATGAAGGAACAGTACAATAGGATTTATTGCAGGTCTGTTGCGTTAGACCGGCAACACAGTGAAGCATTTTAATGTTGTACCTGGATGAGGTGGAGCTGATTTAAAATACATGATTTACTGTTATGCTGTTTAATCTTTAAAAAAATGCTTCATATTTATAAGCAGGTGAGATGTTTCCATGTAAAATCTTAATCTGCAAAGCACCTAAAGCTGTCAAATAGATGTGGTATGTATATGTATGTATGTAAGCATGTATGTACTTGGAGATGTTCTTACTGGAGCTGCTGTTACAGTCTGTCATAAATATTTGGCTGAAGTGTCAACTCCTGTAAAATACTCTGTTGGTGTCATTTTGAATCACGAAGGCTCAGGGTTCTTAAAACCTAACACTCTGATGTTGACTTGCAGCCTGTCACCACCCTGCAGATGTCGCCCATAAATTTCAGCGCTTCTATCTTTTCTTCAGAATTCGGTCAGCAGTTTGCAGGAGGTGGCGAGCATCTCTCGGGGGGCCGGCCGGGCGGCAGGTGTCTCTGTCGCTCTGCCACGTCCTCATCAGTCAGGTCACCGCTGACGTCACAGAGTGTCGTTTCGAGACCCGATACTGTATCATCTCACACACTCATGAATTCTACTTTATCGTGTTCAGCATCTCTTGCGGTCCCCCTCCTTTTCATCTGTATCAACAGTTTTTTCAAAGTTTTTTACAAAAGTTTACCAAGTTTAATGTAGTGAAAGTAAGACTATTATGATAATGGTGAAAAAGAAAGATGAAAAGATGTGAGTGTGAGTTGAAACCAACCATCTACATTTTCATGAGGTTCTGTTTCATCGGTCTTTTTTCATATGAAGCCAGGAAAGAATACTGAACACAAGAGGAGCTCAGTATGAGTTATGTTAGTCCAGCTCATTTTACTAGTTAGAAGGCTGACTAAAAAACTTTGATGACGTTAGAAATGAAAATAACTGTGTGACAGATCTTGTTTTAAAAGATTTATTTCAATTAACGAATTCAGACACGCAAATACACAGAGAGGTATCTGCACACACACACACACACACACACACACACACACACACACACACACACACACACACACACACACACACACACACACACACACACACACACACACACACACACTAACAAGTCCTCCAAATTAAATGACAAAATATAGATTTGGTCCCTGCAGTGCGACACAGTCAAGCTCCCTAATCAGCAGTAATCAGCAGGACAACATAATTTATCCGTGCCTTCCAAAACCATTACAAATCACTGTTGAAGATGTTTTACAGTGTGACGATACTGTGGTTATGGACAAAAAACAATGCTGGGTTAGGTTTAGTGACTAAATGTGGTAACTTCTGTAAACATTTCAAAATAGCCTCCTCATGCCTCTCTGTGAAGCTGTAGAACCATGTAGAGTTTTTATTCATAGACTTTTTTTGGTAAATGTTTTACCCTAGACTGGCGAGGAACCATATATGGTAACTTCAATTACCTTGATTTGCAACATAAAAAATAAAAATGTCCACAAAAAAGCAAAAAAAAAGTAATATCCCCAAATAGTAATTCGATGAGTGCCCTTTTAAAGGGTTAAGGAAAGGTTGTGGTTTGTTAAGGGTAGGAGATCTATGTTACCAGGGTTACAATAATAACCATGTGGTTAATCAATGGTCATGGTCATGGGTTAAATAAAATAGTGCTGACTCATGGATGGAAATAGGAAACACAGCAAACTTTTGAGTTAAAGTCCAATGAAACTGACCAAGTTAGCCGAAGGCATCAGTGGTTTGCTTATTAGTTTATTTGCCTTTAGCTGACTAATTAGTTTTTCCTATATGTCATTTAGACAACATTTTTAAATGTAAAGACTTTCACCATAAGAAAAGCTTATACTGGTAGCAGCCAACCTTCCTCCAGAATTTGACATATTCATAATGACTTTTCTTGCAAATAAGACGTTAATTAGATTTTGAAAAACCACATTTAACGGCCAAATTCTGTAACGTATGTTAGAGAATAGCAAATAATGAAGAAGACGCAGCTCAATGCCAATGGAGAATTTTTCAATAATACATTAGCAAACAGTCATTGTGGTCTATAATATGATATTGTAAGTAACGGCTCACACACTGGTCAGTCTCTAGTAAACATGCTAGTAGATTATCTCGCTAGCTGTAGTGCTATAGCTCAACTACCACCTTCGGTCACCTGATCTTCTTGCAGGTCATATCTTTGTTAATATATATTCCCATCATCTGATTTCCTCCTTAGCTTAGGGCTTCTACAGAAATATGTTGTTTTGGTGCATTTGCAGTAATGACTGATCCTGTCGTTTTTCTGTGGAGGACAGCTTCACACAAACACTTTTAACATCTTATTTAAACCCCAGGGAAACGTGAGCCTGGTAAGATAAGTTACGCTTTCATCTTCAGTATGAATCCAACTGAAGTATCTCTTAATATTCCAACCAGCAGCACAACCAGTGTTTGCTTTGGTGTGCATAATACTAATACACAGTTAGTATTATGGATGCACATACACATACATACATGCATAATATACACTCTTACAGAGCAACAGATTATAGGTTTGAACACACTTTCTCATTGAAGTGAATTTGAAGGTGTATCCAAACTCATGACTGCTTCTGTTTATTCAGTTCTCTCTGTGTGTGTGTGGGTGGTAGAGACTATGCAAATACATGACAGCAACAAAACATATGATAATGTAAGGGTAATGAATATATTTGTCGCATAACTGCCCACTCCAGATTCTTCAAATTCCCTAAAATGTCAAACTATTCTTTTAAGTCGTTCAAACTAGTTCAGTTCCCGAGAGATTGTTCATATGGTTTGTATTGGATATATTTTCAGAACAGGAAAATTGAAGGGTGTGTGGGTGGCAGAGACCTTGTAAGTGTGCCATAACAAAACATACATAAAGGCCTTCCTAATGTCCTTTTATAAGAGAAGTACAACATGTGTATCAGACTGACAATCAATAGATGTAAATTAGAGCTTGTTTATGTGATTTCCCTGAACTTCACAAAGCTCTGACAATCCACCTGACCTTATCTTTATCAGTGGAAACATCTGTGCACCTCTGCTCTGCTCACAATATCTGAACAAGATCCTTGGCCTCTCTCTGCACCTCTGAATCCACACACACACACACACACACACACACACACACAAAGGGACACAAATACACACTCACAATGACCAGAAAGTTCAGCCTTCCCGTGGCACATCAGGGCCCCCCTTCTCTCCCATACACGGTGACCCCTTCCACCGTGATTCATCTTCCTGGCAGTGTGAAGTGTAAGGCAGATTATTACCAGTGAAGGGCTCAGCCCCCCTCAAGATCTACTGCTCTCCCTTCTGCCCTGCAGAGGAAATGGGAAAATATTGCTCATGTTTACTGCGCCCGTTAGTGTGAGTGTCTGTGTAGGAGGGGGGTGTGGGGAGGTGTGTGAGTGTGTGTGGTGGGGGGGGGTCATGTTATGTGCACTAGTAATGCCTGAAGCCTGACCGGCATGGCTAAGCAGCTCTCAGGCTTGTTTACTGTCTCGAAATGTGCTGACTTAAGGGGGTTTTGTGTGTGAATGTTTCTGTATGCACGCGTTCGCAGAGGTACGTGTGTATGTGTGTGTGTGTAGATGTGTGTGTGCGTGTATGTGTGTGGGTGCGCCATGCTTAAATTTATTTTTGCACATTAATAAATGCAGAAGCCAGCTGTTGTCGAAGCCCGTACAGTATGTTCCACACTGTTGTTCTGTGTCTCTACCTTTTCTTTTTTTTATCAGTTTGTTGGTTGTCACGTCTTACTAGAGTTAAGCCATTAAAAAAATGACCAAGCAGACCAAATCATAGTGTTACTATCAGTGACTGTGCTCAGTGAGAGGGAGGCTGACTAATATTCCCAGTCTAAATGAAAGCCTATTTGCATTAATCATGTAAATTATAGTGTAGGTCACTCTCATTATTTCTTAATGAGCTGTAGGGTCGAGGCATCTATATTGAGTCTGCACTCACTTCTCCAATTTCCCTAAATTAGCTTCAAAATTTAGCGTACTGGTACTAGTACTCCGAGCTGTTGCAGGTGGTGCAAAGCCGGCTGTTGCTGGAGCCACTTTTTTTTCTCATGTGTCCTCTTTTTGAGGGTCACAATAGGATATGCATAAATTCTTAAAGATGAAATCGGATGCTGCTAAGGCAACAAAAACCTGCGCGCGTGGGTCACCCTCACTGTGAAATGGATGAATATCACATCCCCCTTATTTTTTTATCATAGTGAGATATAAGGACTTTCAACCCTTTCATCTCTTTCTTTGCTTCCACCAGTCTCCAGAACCGCTTAATGAAAATTTGGATTCATCCTCTTAAGTATCTGAAACTCTCGGACGGGTTTGACGCCACCTGTTATTATTATTAAATAAATAAGTTCAAGCTGAAATGTATTCATAAGACACTGTTTCATACAAAGGCGGTTCAAAGTGCATCAGAGGGTAATAAAACGTTCAAAGAAGAACGTACAAATGGGAAATAGAACACAACCACAGACAAGAAAATCAAATAATACAAGAACAATATTTGATGAGAATAAAAAGGTTGCTTTTCAACTTCAGCATTAGAGAAAATAAAATACATAATGTACACACAAACTAGCTTCTGATAAAATAAAATCTCTGAAGAAGTTCAAACTCTTCATACAGAGAAAAATCAAAAACGATGCTCCAAAATAATTTGAGCCTTTGAAATTGCTCTCTCGAGGAACATGTAATCCATATCAAGCGGTTTCACAGTATTAACTGAAGTTTCAGATAAGCAGGCAGACTACTCCATGCTTTTAGGTGTAAAATTCTAAATGGTCTTGTCAGATTTAGAAAAAGCTCTTAGAAGATGAAGGACAATGGTGCCTTGAGGCCTGTGAGACCTGCTGGGTTTATAAAGTGAAGCCATGTCTTATATATTTTAGAGTCAGGCCATTATTGGTTTTGGACTTGAGGAGGAGGATCTTAAATTGAATGGAATTGGATTCTGAAAGTAACAGGTAGCCAACACAAGTTATTAAGGAGCAGGTTGATGCAGTCTGACTTTTGACCTTACTTAAAGTCTGATTGAGCTACAGTGAATGAGTGGTTTTAGTACAGAAAGCCCATTGAGAGTGTAATGTAGAAGAAATCTAACCTAGTCATAAGAAAAGCAGTTTTCAGATTCAGACTGGGATGGAAAGTTTCTGCTCTTTGACATATTTCTTAGTAGTGATGCTGCAAAACACCCCCTAAATGTTTAATAAGCACACACATTTTAAATAATTGTGCTCTCTTTCAGTCTTTTGCAAACCCAACCAGAAAAGCATTAGCAGTTGACCAGGAAGTCTAGGATTCTTATTACTTTGACTGTTACATTGTATACAGTATACCCAGCCTCTGGACCTCTAGATATATTAAACTTTCTAGTTTCTCAAATTTTTGAGTATATCAAACTGCAGTACTGATTCCCACTAAACTCCAGCCAGGAATAGTATCCACAGGATAACAGGCTAAGTAGAGCGGAGTCTACTACCTTACCTGTATATAAACAGCCCTGGAAAGCCTCAAGCGGTCTCCTTGGTATTCTACAGCATATGGACAGCAGTTCAGCATTTATGAGAAGTGTCTTAGAAGAAGCTGTTATCTGCAGCAGTAAAATCAAGTCAATTGTAGTTGAGTATACAGGTTTGCCGTACTGAGCAATCTCAGCAACAGGCACATACCACTTTAAGTCCCAAAGGGAAAACATGTATTAATCAGTCACCATCTGCACTGCTTAAAGCAACTTTGAGTGAAAATCTCAATAGAAAAGATTAATTTGTTAAGTTTTTGCCAGGACTAGTATAAGTGAAACAGAAGTGGTCCAATAATTGATCCCTGTGGAACCCCCATATTTAGTACACCATATTTATCAATGAAAGACACTAAGTGGGATGATGAAGTTCCCGTCAAGACTCAGCAGTAATGGTCCAGAGTTCCTGGACTGCTTCACTTCAGTTGTTAATAATTAAAATATATATTGTTGTTTGACATTGAAAGTTTCATTCTATACTGGTGATTGTGCTTTTTTTTAAATGTATGAGACACAGTCACTTCATTTATTGCTTTGTTGCTCTTATACTAAGTTCTGTTTTTTTCTGTTTGTAAAAAATGAATAAACCATAGCAGAGCTGCAGGTTGAAAATGATCACATTTAAAACGATTTTTTTTTTTTTTTGCATTTGGGCAGAGGTGCAACCAGGACAATGTGGCCTATAGCAGCTTGGTGTTTTTCTATCACTTGTTTACTCTGACTTTTTCTTTATTTTATTTCAGAGCTTACCTGTAGCTACAACATCAATAATTTACAGTAGAACTCATTAGATTTCCCCTTCCTTCATCCTTCAAAGAACTAGAGGCTTTTCCTTTTTGAAGAATGGTACAATATTGCTTGACACTGCAGCTCATGGTGTGTCTGACAGCAGAGAGAGAACTGGAGCCAAAAACCCAAGGCTGCTGACTGAATTTCTACATTTTCTGTTGGCTGCAGTCCTTTATTAGAACTAAAAGTTCTCTGTTTGAAAATATTCAATGCTTGAATATATTTTAGACTGTATATATTAAAATGTTCCTGTTTATAATTAGTGCTGCTTTCCTGTAATATCCCCCCATGTATCATCATGTCTTATATCTAATTAGAAAGGGTGCATAATAGCCTATTAGAAGTAGCACTCCTCAACTCTAATTGCCTGAGTCTGTGCCATCAAAGCCCTACTGTACACTTTAAAGAATATATTGGTTCTATGAAAAAAACAACACTCATCATTTGTCTTTTATAACACTAACCTTTTATTAGCCACACATGCAGTGTCAAAATGTTCCACAGAAAGAAGAAGAATGAGGCCGCACTTGAAAATTAGGTTTTTTTTTTATTGTAGACCTGATGGGGACCCTGGGAAAACAGAGACTGAAATGAGAATGGGTCAATGTCATTTTTTTTCACTTTTCAGTGTCAATGTGACATTTGGGAATCTTCACAGGGTGGCACACATCTTATTTCGCGGTTAAACACATTGTGCCTGAGCAAAATCTAACAGAACAAATACATCTGTTCCAACATACTGAGTGTAAAAGCAGGTGAAGAAATTGTTGTTCATCTATGAAATATACAGAAATCTAAAAAACATTTTTATTGTGTGAATTCAATTTATTGTCAGGATGATATTTCATAGGAAGAGAGCGGGAAATGATGATGCCTTCTCTTTTATTTCCCTCCTTGGTCTCCCACTTGTTTTTTTATTTTATGACAACAAGAAGTGTTCAGGAAAACTACAAAAAAGCAATTCATCTCATCTCTTATTAATCAGCTTTGAGAGAAGCTATATGTCAAACTGAAATTATGAAAATAAAAACATCTGAAAGTATAATTTATTAAAGGGGATGTATTATGCACATTTGCAGGTCTATATTTAAAATCTGGGTCTCTACTGGAATATCTTTGAGATCTTGATAGCAGGATTTACAGTTTAAAATAAGACATTATTATTTGACCCATACTGGCTCTTTAGGCAGGCCCTCAGTTCAGCCTCTCTCTGAAACAAACTGTTTTAGCTGCTGTCTCTTTAAGACCCCCCTCTGAAGAAGCCCACTTTGTTCTGATTGGCCAGCTCTGCCCCACTGCTAACAAAACGTCTTGGCTTTTGACTTGCAGGATGCATTTCTACATTAATGTTTTGTTACTATACCATATTGTGAGCCTGTTTATCATAGATGGCTGACACCATAGCAGTATATGCATTACAGAAAACTAGAAAAAGCAAATGTCCCCTGTAAGAGATCTGCTTCATCGGGTAGGTGTGAATATGATTAGATCACATTTGATCAGCAGTGGACTGGCAACGTGAGCAAACCACTGCATGTCTTCATCAACGTTTTATTTATTATTTAATATATGACATCATAAAAAGTGTGTTTTTTTTCTACATCAAAACTTGAAAAAAATCCAATCTGTTTTATTTACTTGGTTGCTTCTCTGACGTGAAAACTACGGAAGCTTGGGTTGCTGCTTCCATAGTTTTGGATTTGGTTTTCCAACGATATCGCTGAGATCGGGGCACTCACTTTATTTGGAGAAAAACTGAAAATGAGGGCATGCATTTAACTCAATCAGTAAAACGTTAACATTACTGATAGAAACAATGGCTGAAAAGCTTCATGATCTACCTACTGAGCTCCATTGTGTTATAAAAACAACTCAATACAATACTAATTATAATAACATGTTTTTCTCTGCAAAGCTACTAAATGTAACAAACATTCAGCTCTGAACAAAAGAAAAGAGACAAACCCTCCTACTTTATATGCGCTGCCAAGATATACTCAGGGGTCTTGTGTGTTTTATGGATATGCACCTGCAGAGATGATTGTGCAGAAGAAATGTGACTACCTCAGTCATTAAACATACATGCACATAAAATCCCACCAAGAGAATTTATAATACCACTGCAGAATCTCCAGCCATGACATAACATGTCCATATCTAATAACTCATATTAACATCTCGACCACTAAGAGCCCCCTCCGGCCGCGGTGGACACAGCAGGGGGCTTCATCTTCTCTCCTTGCTCACCCTGGGTCAGTCTTATGTAATGTCCACTCTCTTGCCATCACAGCTCTATTACGTCGTCCTTTTTATTGCCCATTCAGCATCTCGACCAGCACCGTGGCCGCCTCTAACAGTTCTCCTTCTCATTCTCCACCTGGCTCTTTCTCTCATTCTCTCTCTCTTTTCTATTTCTTTATCTGTCTCTCTCTCACTGTTTCTATTCTATTACCTCTGTGTCGGTCAGTGTCGCTCTCCTCTAGTTTACTTGCTGATGCTGATTGCTTCAGTAATGCACCGAAAATGTCCTGGGTGGCCATTCAGAGCAAATAGCTGTGCGATGTGCTGCTGTACGGCCCAAACGTACCGGACCGGGGAGTCAGACTGAGGCCTCCGCAGTGTTTCCGAATATTAATGACGGGGGGGGGGGGCTGCTAATGGGCCTCGCTGTTAGGCTCCAGTTTTTGCTGTTACAGCACAGAACTAGCAGTGCCATGATAGTATAATGTGTTCTACACTGTCTGATGAAGCCCCTTGGTGTAAACTCACCTCTATACCATCAAATCTGGATGCTTTCCCAGTAACAGCTCTGACTGGGGTTTGTGTGTGTCCCTGGTGTTTTAAGCTATTTGAGCTAAGCTGAGAGCAACTGTGGCTGTCATTTACAGGTGAATAACAAAGCTTTTTGTCTTTGAACACTGTAAAAAACTGTATTATAGCTTTTTTGCTTTCATTATTGCATTGAAAGGTTTGTCCTTTGTCCCAGCTAATCTCTCCCCTCCTCTCCTCCCTCTCTTGTTACAGGAAATGGTGCAATGAAGGATCTCAGGGACTTTGAAGACCAACAACAGAAGACACCTAAGTGTGTTTTCTGATCAGAAAGAAGATGCTGTAGGTTTCTCGTGCTTTTAAAAGTGCAGGTGTATCAGTCTGGGCGAAGAAGACACCATCAGATCATCTTTTTATGCACTCAGCCCATATTTAAACAGGATATGGGTCAGATTGGATCTTTTTATATACTGTCCTTATTACATTTTTGGGTCACTCAGCTTTTTACACTGTGAGTCTTTTAAATAAATAATAAATGTCCCTGATGTGATTCAGTGCTGGTCATCTATTAGTATCTGTGTGTGTGTGTGTGTGTGTGTGTGTGTGTGTGTGTGTGTGTGTGTGTGTGTGTGTGTGTGTGTGTGTGTGTGTGTGTGTGTGTGTGTGTGTGTTGTGTGTGTGTGTTGTGTGTGTGTGGTGTGTGTGTGTGGTGTGTGTGTGTAGGAGGGGGGTTGCGCTTTACGTTGCCTCATACAGTAAAGCTGTTCCCATATGGCTGCGTGTGAAAGCAGCGAACACTATAGCACACACACTGTCACAGGCCATACGGGTTCTTGTGTCGTCACCTAGCGTCCCTCTTTAAATAAGTCAGACTTGGCAGTGGGCAGCGCTGTGCCAGGCCGGTCCCAGCGAGGTGAGCGGAAAAGAAGGGCAGGGGGTGGGGGGGGGGGGGGAGAAGGGAGCTGACGCTGCAGGGATGGTGGCCAGGAATAGAAGTGGTCAGATGGGGCAGTATTGATCAGCAGGAGGGGTCAGGGGATCAGCTGGTAGAGACCGCACACCGCTCCCACGTCACACGGACGTATACAGCTCAGGACACTGGCAAATATACAGTATGGACAGATTGCGGTGGATTGCAGATTCCAGTGGATGGTTGTAGAAACCATTTATTTTACTCACAATGTTAAAGAACCCTCTGCTTAAAAACTCAAATTGTATTAGACTCAACTTGAAATACATACACATTGAAACACAGCTAGATGTAAGTCTGTAAATAATGTTGCAATGTTGTGTACAGTATCAGTATACATGAACAGTGGTGTAAGAAGGCCTATACTATGAATCATGACCGGTCAAGAAACACACAAAACTTAAGATAGAATTTTTTAACTCAAACTCTTCCATTATACATTTGAACTTACCTAAAATCCATATGTCAGCATCATACACTGCAAGCTGCAACCCAATTTCATCTTCAACCCATCCACCCTTTATATATATTTGAGCATATGCATGTTAAGGCTTTTTGAAATATTTCAAAACTGCTGTTGGAAAAAGAAACTGTTGGATTCCAAACCACATTTTTTTCAGATGACTGACTTTGAGACATTTTCTATAGTGCTTTTTTTCATTGAACATAAGAAATCAGAATTGTGAAACATTAATATACACGCAAAAAGAAATATGCCTTAAAAAGATACAGTCCAAAATGTGTTAGATTTTGATTAAATCTGAGGTAAATGTTATTAATCTGACAACACATTCAGTGTGTCAGGATCCCAGTGTTTCTCTTTGTTTCCCCTTCCCTTTTGTTGGTGTGTCTTGTGGTTTTCCCTGTCTTCTATTGGAGATTTGTCTGGAGTTGGGCGGAGTCGAAGTTCTCCTCACTGCAACCTGCACACCTTCCGTCAATCAGTCATCAAGCCATCTACGACTCACGGTGTTTAAGGACCGGTCCTGCACTCCATTCTTCGCCGGATCGTCAGTTTCGCCTGCGTGGTACAGTGCTTTGGCTCACTCTCACGGTTGTTTCTCGTTGCCTGTTCTTGTCATTCTAAAGTGTCATTCTGTGTGCAGATCTCTGGTCGCCAGCTACGATTTTCCCACTGCTCCCTGGTTTCCGCTCCGCCTTGTACTCCAGCAAAACTCACCTATTTCCTGTTGACTCCACGGATCTCAGAACCTCCGCTCAGTACTAAGGAAAGACACTCACCTTCCATTCCTATTGTTTACTGTTATATGGCACCAGAGTAAAAAATGAGATATTTGATTGGTCGTTGATAAAAGAACAATGGTCTGTGTTGAGATTTCTCACAGCAGCTCTCACTATCAGACACTTTATGTACATTTCATTGTTATTCAGAAGTCATAAAATAATGATTGTATTATTAATGCTACAGGATATTAACATGATATATTACCTCTCCAGTAGACTCTCTGCTCTTACCTCACTGGTCTCTGAGAAACCGATGGTCAGACTTGCTGAGAGAACGTCTGACAGCTTCTCCCTCTTCTGCTCTTCTTTGTTTGTTCTACGGTTTTCCCATCTGCAATCCCTCCTTCTTTTTCATCTCCACCTCCCCTCTCCCTCTCACAGCCTGAGTTTCAGAGGCCCAGAGCAGTTGAAACTCGGGTCGGGCATCTTTGCTTTTTTCGTTATTTAGACCCCGAAGACTCTGACAGAGGGCAGCGATCCTGCTGTCCTCCTCCTGACAGCTCCGCCACCATTCTCTCTACAGCTTTTCTGTCTCCTCCACTCTCTCCCTTGTTCTTTTTTGAAGAAAAAGTTGACTTGTTTTGACTCACCATCAACTGACCTCCTTTTCTCTACTTGTTCACATCTCTTAAAGGTGTTTCTCAGTTTTATAATTGTCTTCTCTCTTTGAGAGAAATGTTCTTCTCAGACTTTCGTAGCTGATGATTTGTTGTTGTGTTTTACAAGGCTGCTGCCCTGAACTATGTAACTTGCTGTAAAATGGATTGAGGGTCTTGTATTACAACTTAAATCACTTTTAGTTGAACTGAGACCAAAAGTGATTTAAAAAAAAAAAAAAAAAAAAACGTTTATGAATTTTGAAACTGCGATATTCTAATACTTTTTCAGTAAATGAACAGGTGTCCACTACATAATGTTGCATGTTAGATATAACACAATTAAACAACAATAGAAAAGACTAAGTAAGCAATCTGTCAAACTTGAAAATCTGACCAGGACAAATTAAACGGTGCCCAAAAGTGTGGCTGCCCTTGAGACGTTCCTATCAACAGAACTGCTACAAAGCCAAACAAAGGACAGTGAGCAAGACAGAAGTAAGGGCCATGAGAGTCTGTAAAGAGAAGAAAAAAAGTGTTCAGTTCTCTTTTGATTACATTGGACAAGCTCCAGAGAGAGACGACGAGAGGCATCTGCAGCATGCTGAGGAATTTCTTCAACTCTTTGAAAAGAAACAACAATGTAGAGAAACAGATCAGAGCTTAAAGGAAAAAATCCTCCACAATTCCACAAGGTATTTTTTAATCAGTGTTGCAATTTACTTTCTCTTTGCATTAGCCTTTCTCATCTATTTCTGCGAGTCTGTCAGTTCTTACATTAACTGGGATAACCATCTGTAGAAAACAGGGAAAACTCATTCAAATAGTCAGCTAACAGGGTTTAATAAGCTCATGAACATATCGGTATGTGTCTGATCACAGCTGCACAACAGCAAAATAACAAATCTGTCCAATGTAATGTGCAATATGTGAAGTATTTTATAGTAGATACTGCCTGTAATTATTGAGCCAAATGCATGTTTTCATTGTCAAAGCAGATGTCTTGCTTTGCTGTCATTTACCTCCACTGGCTTTCTAGCTCATCAAAGCTTTTATTTCTCTTTGTTAATCGCAGGCTTTGTTTACTCCAGAACTATCAGAACCACTGAAACTCTGCCTTATGTTTATCTATTTAGTTCCTCACGTATTTCTGAGCTCGTTTGTCCCATTTATTTACAGACAAAGAGAGATAAAAGAGTGTTTATGAAGATGCTAAGCCTTCATAAAAATCTAATAGGATGGATTAGCATGATTTAGCACCAACGTTTTTTTTAGTTTTTTGGGGTGAGTTCAAGTCAATTCTCAAGTCAGTCAACACAAGTTTAAGTCATGTTTCATGCCAGTTAAGACAAATCTTTAAGTAATCTCTTAAGTCATTCAAGACAAGTCCAACTCAAGTCAATCGACACAAGCTCAAGTTATGTCTGAAATAGACAAGACAAGTCCAAGTCAAGTCTTGAGTCAGTCAACTAAAGATTAGGTCAGTTCTCAAATCAGATGAAGCTCAAGCTGTGTCTAATGTTAAGACAAATCTTTTAAATCGTTGAAGACCAGTCGAACTGAAGTCAAACGACACAAGTTCAAGTCAGGTATCAAGTCATTTGAGATAAGTGTAAGTCAGGTCTTGGATCAAATGACACAAGCTCACGTTAAGTCTGAAATAGACAAGACAAGTCCAAGTCAAGTCTTGAGTCAGTCAACACTGGTTCAAGTCAAGTCACAAGTCACAAGTCACTAGTCATACAGTACGTTCAAGTCTCAAGTCTGTGGACACAAGTTTACATCAGTTCTCAAATCAGTCGAAACAAGTCATTGCTTGTGTCAATTAAAACAGATCTTTAAGTCATTAAAGTCAAGTTGAACTCAAGTCAAACACCACAAATTCAAGTCAAGTCGTAAGTCACTCGTCATACAGTGGGTTCAGGTCAGTTGAGACGAGTTTGAGTCAAGTTTAAAGTCTGCCAGAGTAACTGAAACCAAGTAACAAGTCTTTAAAAGAAAATTCCATGTCAACATACAAGTTTTTGAAGTCTCTGAATGATATTTAATGATGTAACATTTTCCTTTCAAAGCTGTGCCTTTAAATAGATGAGATCTTTTAGTGTATTCAGTTTTTATTCAAACTATTGAAGCTTTTGTGTGGCTACGCAGGTCAGGCTGGCCTTGCTTCAGGGTTTTGCCAGAACAAAACATGATACTTGATGTTTTTGCTGTCAGGTAACGTCACAGGGAGTCAAGGCTAGTGTAGACCAAGTCCCAATCAAGTCTCAAACCCTCATTTCTGTGACAGAAATCTGATTAAAGTTTGACTCTCAAGTGTCTGGCTCGGTTCCATACAATTTAAAACATTCAGACCTTTTATGTTGTGCAGCAGGTTGAATCCTTCTGTTGATTGGTTGGTTTAAGAAGTTTTACATAAAGCACAAACAACACAGGGCATCCTTGATTTGTTGGTGAGTTTATGAGCAGACACGCTGTCACTGATGCATGGCTGCACAGAATCACAGGGACTGGAGGCAGATTTACACTCTCCTTTTTCTGTGGTCCAAAACGATCTCCAATTCTCTCAGATGAATGACTTCCAAGAGAAAGAAGAGATAAAGTGCGTTCAGTCCCTTTTATCCCGGGGGTTTTATCCAGCTGATTTCTCACTACTTGGTTTAACCATCACACAGTGTTTCATGTGCTCCCTAGCTCTTCGTGAGCTAAAAGTCTCTGCAGATATGAAATATTAACTGTCAGTCTGTATGTCTGTCTGTGTCTCCTTCCTGGAAAAGCTACAGTATACCTGGGCGTGGTGGTGGTTTTCAGCTGGATGGAGATTAAAGGGACTAGGACAGAAATCGCGTCATCCGGAGATACACAGATACACAGAACATGAACCGAAAGAACACGCCTCCCCCTTTTTGTGCCTTTCTGACTGAAGTTAATTCTTTGATGCATTAGGGACACTGTGTGTTCATGTAGAGGTGAACATGAGAGTTTGTTTGTGTGTGGCAATCCCCCCGAGGTAATTACAAGAGTCCTTGTAGGAAATTCTGTTTTGTTGATGAGTTTCATCTACGTCTGCCTGACTCTGTCCTCTCCCTGCTCATCTCCTGGTGGTCTCCCTCGTCACCTCGGTGGAGTTACCGCACTGATATTTACCTCTCAATACTGAAGACGACGTTTTGAGACTACATGTGTGTCCTCTGTGTTTCACACAGTGAGATCCTGTAAGATTTTCTCAGAAGATCAAGCTAAATTGACAAGTAGTATGCAAGTATGTTGAAATACCAGCAATTCTGTGTCTCGTGGTTGAAATCCAGTGTCAATGACAAAGTGGATAGGACGGCTTTCACACTCAGGACCAGAATTGATGTCCTGTCATGGACTTACAATTATAATTCCCCCGTTTTATGAACCATAAAACATCTTCACTTACATTAACCAGGTGTTTTAGTTGCCTAACCCTGCCCAAGCCTCCCCTAACTTTAACTATACCATGATTTCCATGCACAGATGTGGTAGAAAGTGACAATTTGCAGAATTGTATATATCAACTTTTTTTGTCTGGGTTGTGTTTGTCAGTCTCTTACAGAACATTATATGATCATTGTCTCTTGTTACACCTGAAAATAGATAGAAACAAGCTGTAAGCAGAACAACAACATACTGTTCTTTTTAAAGGGTTGACAGGGTGAACTTTTACCAAACTATACTTCCTTAATTAATTTGGAGTTGTTTCTCTTGAAACCTGACTAAGTACAATATTCACTCTGCTTTTTTGTTTTCCACCAACTTCTATCTAGCTTTTTAGTGGCTAAATGCACCACTATGTTCATTAGCTAGTTGCTAACTGTCTGGTGCTGGACAGGTACCATACAATGAGTTTTAAGAGCTTTTTTGCTGAAAACAGCTGCCTGTTACATATATAAATGACAATATGATAACAGTGAGAGTGAAGCAAAAGAGTAAAGTTGCACACTGTAAAACTAAAACAATGAGCCGAAACACTTTGTAGAACTGAGTAACCCTGATTCAAACAGGGATAGAAAAAGCATGTGTTAGTAGTCACGGATTAGGAACTGGACTCACCTAATGTCAATACAACTATATTTTTCCTCCTATAACAGGTCTAAATATTAAAGGAGGCCATTAAAAAGTTTTTTTTTAAAATGCTAATTTATTGGTCAGTCTTAAAGAGCAGGGCATGGTTTTGCTTATAAACTGTATCTTAAATGCAAAATACTTTTCCCAGAGTAAAATCTACAAAAATCACTCATCACTTGTTTTTCCTCTTGGTTTATTATTACATGTATTACTTTTTAATAGTGTTTATCGTACTTGGTAATTATATGTGTAAGAAGTTTCTGCCAAGACTTCTCATTTCTCAAAAGAGTGTGTTCAGCTGCAAAAGTAACATTTTCGCTGCCAAAGCAGTACATGGCAAAAAGTTTGTCTTCAGTGATGGTCAATACCTTCTTGCTTGTTCATCTGTGTGAAGGTCAGTTTTAGGCCCAGTCGAGAGGCAAGCAAAAGAGTATAGTCCCCTAGGGGAGATGTGCACAAGAGAAAAGACCAGAAGAAGGATTTTTAATGAATCTATGTGCTACCTGTGTGTGGTTAGAGGGACACGAGGGATTTTTGCAGTGTGAATAGGGCTCAAGTTGTCTTTCTAGGGGACATCAGTGCAGTAATTGGTGAGGGGGGGTCTGTGAGAAACCAACAGGGAATTAGCTGGCCTTTCCCCCATGTGGAGCTGTCTCTTTTTCACGAGGTCATATTCTGCTGTGTGGCATAAAAACGCTTCCATTTTCTCCAAAGGACGACTGTAACATGAGTGGATGTTCATTTTTTCATTTGAATCTAAGCTCCATGCATACACCACAGTTAAAGTAAATCCCTTTAGTGATACTGCTGGGTATCATTCACTTCTGTTCTATTCCATGTGGCATACAAGAAATCTGAGACTTCAAATTAACTCAGCGGTGGCAACACAGTGAATTACTGGGGATAAGAAGCTGACAGTTGTGTTTTGCTCAATTGCGAAGTAAAAGTACGATTACGCTTGTGATCTTTTACATTTTTAAAGAGCTTCCATTCACCATAATATATTAATGTGCAGATCAAGAGCGACCCGAGAGTCACGGTGACTGAGAGGGCTCCTGTGATCTGCAGGACCCTGCTGCACTGTCATGATACCGTGTTTGATTAAAAAACCAACCGCTGCTTTACTGCAATGTGACTGTCATGACTCAAAGGTCTTTCAGGTGCTTCTCCTCTGAGGGACTGACAGGACCGTCACCATACACGTCTGTACTCCAACATGAATATTGCAACCAATAGCGAGCTGGCATACCAAAGTAAGAAGCCACTGGCAGCTGTTACTCATGAAACCAGAAGAATAATTTTGATTTGACTTATTGTGAACAAATTCCATGAAAATACCAAAACCGTTAATACTTTCTGACTTCCTCAGTCTGTTTGAGGGCTATTTATTCCTATTGAAGATGTAATGTATGTAAACCTTTACTGTGAAGTCACAAATGTGTTTTTTTTATTCTTTAAAAAAAAGCTTCAGTCATTTCCTTAAACAGCTGGGCAGAAATAATTACTTCATTTCTTAGGTACTATTTTCAGGTGTGGATTAATACACATTTTAAGTTAGTGAATGCTAACGGCAGAAAGATATTGAATGTGTGATTGAGTAAAAAAAAAAAAACTACAGTGCCCTTGTTCAAGGTAATGGAGAAACGTGTCACCCAGTGCAACAGTGTAGCTCAGTGATGTGTTTTAATGGATTTTGGGCAATAGAGTTCAGTGGCACAAAAGAAAAAGCTATATGAGGCTTTGGCTACACACACATAACTTACTAGTGAGTTGACAGTGAGCAGAAAATCTAGCATCATATACACATTTTTCTTCACTTTTAGGACAGAAGTATATATATAATCCTTGCTGTGAAATCCAAGACGCTTCCTGGAAACAATACACTCTCCAATACATAGCTCCTGTAAGTACTTCCTCTCCATCACAAGACTGATTGGTTGTCTCATGGCTCCTCTCTCTGCCTAGATCAACTTGCCATGCATGTGACAGCAGCAATAATGCTGTTTACAGAATAGCATGCACAGGTGAACACAAGATATTAGAAACACATCAGCATGGACTCCCTCGTCCTTTCTTCTTCTTTATCTCTTTTCTTCCACTTCCTTATCTTTGTGTATATCTATTTTCTCTCATGTTTTTTTATGTCCAGCATAAAGCCCATCTATTCGAGGAGAACCCCGGTCCGTTCCCTCCGGGTTGCATTTTAAAGCGTCTTCTGTCTCTGCATTGTCATCGTGAGCTTTGCAGCCACATGGCTTCTGCTTTGGCTTTCGCTCAGTTGCTGAATCATCGCTTTGATTCTCTTCTTTCTGTCTTTTTTGCCTCCATCATCCGCCAGCTCTCAGTCCCCAGCCGCTGATCCAAGAAAAAGTTGCTGCCTCTCTGTGCTTGCTTATGTAATTCCAACTTATTTATATGTTATATTATGTAATGTATTTTGCTGCAGTAGCAACACTCCAAACAATATCCCTGGCAGTACGGCTTTATGCGGAGATGAATCATGTTGAACTGAACAGTCACGACTAATGAGCGGCACTGTGTTTGTAATTACCATAAAGACATCCGTTAAGCATTATAGCCGCACTTGAGGGCTAGCTAGCTCTCTCGGCCCTCGCTATCTTGATTTAGCTTGCGAGAATGAAGCCAGCTTGATTTTTAGCAAAGCTCATTTAGCGCCAGAGATTTCGCTTTCATTTCCCTAACTGTTAGTCATGCATTACCATTTAAATACAACAGATGTGTGATTTACACTTACATCTGCAGCTGTGATGCTAATGTACAGTTTAATGCAGCACCTTCTGTTCAGTTCATATACCTAAACTGGAATTTACATGAGGTTGTACAATTAAAGATTGATGCATAGAAACACACAGACAAAAGGGTCAGTTTGCTGAAGGTCAGTTTGCTAGTCGTGAGGAGTACAACTCAGCCTGTGGAAACAGTTGTGTAATGTCTACTGTGGCTCTTCAGAAACGTAGAAAAGTCTGAGAAAATAACCTCAGATTGAACTTTGGAGACTTTATACCAGACGACCTGCGTTACAAACTAGGGACGTGGATTTTTAAAGATGTGGACAATTACCAGGCAGACAGTGTATATCTTAGAAGTGCAATCCAAGCTTTTTGGACACCAATACTAGAGACTACAATCCAAGATATCACAACCTCTGTGGCATGCCTTCTAAGGTCTGGAAACAATGTCCTATTTTGGACTGAAATTGAGAATAGTCCTAGATAGATCACATTGTAAGACATGTCCAACAATGGCTGATTTAGAGATTTGTGGCCTGCTGCACCAGCTTGGATGTTAGTTTCACCATCTCTACTTACGCTCTAATTGGATTAACTCCACAGTAATCAAGTCATTATCGCAAGTGATGTTTCGCTTAGTGCATCGTGTCTATAAGATAGGCGAGAAGTCAAAAAAAATGGGGGCGAAATCAGTATCTAAACAGTCAAAGTTCCTGTTTCAAGCAACTGAGTGATGTCCATCTCATTGAATGCAACATAAAATCACACTTGTAGTCTTGTCTAATTTAAATGTAACTCTAGATGACAATACAGAAAGTGCATGTCAGTCATATAAATGTAAATGGATACAGTGTGTCCCAGGAAATGTGTTTTGGTATTAATAAAGAACACTGTCACACATTCATTTACAAGCAGCCACATTTAATAAATTATCCAATGGGAATATGGCATGAAATGATACACAATACACTAGTTGATGCTGACATTCAGCACCTTTTTTTAAATTCAGCATCATCTTTTAAAAACAACACTTTAGCCAAAACCTTTTGTTTTTGTTTTTGTTTTCCTGCATTTTCAAAATGAATAAAGCGAGCACACATTATGTCTCTATTTTCATCATGTTGCTCTATTATTCTCCGGGCGTTCATTGTAGAAACTGACATGCCTGAATACTGATATTGTACAGTCTGACACAGTTTGGGGCCCAGATCTTTTTTTGTTGTTGTTGACCCATCTCATAGTGACTCATGCTTTGTCTTCTTTGCAATATGTGTGTTATAATGTGCAAGTGTGTGTCTGTGCATGCAACCTTGTTTACTGACAGGTGTTTGCTTTATTAACAATGTTTTGGCCTTCAGATCTTCATCACGTATAAGCTTTATACAGGCAAACAACAGGTTTCAAATCTATGCAGGTAGAATATTACGTCATAAGGGAGCATGTGTGTGTGTGTGCGTGTGTGTGTGTGTGTGTGTGTGTGTGTGTGTGTGTGTGTGTGTGTGTGTACTGTATGCCTGTGAATATGCATTAAACTATTCACAATTGACCTAATTACATTGAACATCCGTTGGCGATGTTCCCAGGTGGATGCAAGGCGAGTGGACAGGTGTGTGTGTGTGTGTGTGTGTGTGTGTGTGTGTGTGTGTGTGTGTGTGTGTGTGTGTGTGTGTGTGTGTGTGTGTGTGTGTGTGTGTGTGTGTGTGTGTGTGTGTGTGTGTGTGTGTGTGTGTGTTAGAGACAGAGAGATATAGTTTAATGTCACTTATGTCCCTTCTCTCCCAGAAGGCCACATGGAGGGGCGAGCAACCAGCTTTACTGAGTGGCAGATTTGGGTCAATTAAGCTGGAACTAGAGAATACACACAAATTCAAACACACACAGAAACACACACGCACACTGTAGCTTAAGCTGTGGCCCGGATTGACAACACGCTGTGGATACACCCTCCTGCTCCTTCACACACACACACACACATTTCCCTTCTGTTCCACGTCTCACAGACACTTAAGCAGGTACTCAGCCTGTTTTCTGTCCACACAAACACACAGACTGTATGCACACACATCTACTGCAGCATCTCTCTGTCCCTCCCTCCCTCTCTCTCTCTCTCTCTCTCTCTCTCAAACACACACACACACACACACACACACACACACACATCCACTGCAGCACTCTCGTGTCTCTTCCTTCTTCTCGCATACAACACACTCACACACATCTACTGCAGTGTATTCCCAACTTTTGTCCTCTACATGCTGCTTCTTTTTTCTTTAAAAAAAAAAATCTCCGCTGGGAAAACCGATTGATCCCATCCTTCACAGATCCCCCTCCAGTGGAAAGCTGCTCGGCAATATTGATATCAAACCTCGCCTGTTCTCTCTCTCTCTCTCTTGGCCGTATTACAAAGTGCACAGAGTCTGAACATCGGCTCAATGTCACACAATTCGAAAGGCTCCTCTACATCTGCAGCTGAATATTCTCCTTTACTCAAATCCCCCCCCAAAAAATGAAACAGGCCGGTCACTCTGCAGGGGATAGGATGAGTGCATGTGTGTGACTTTGTTTCTTTGTGTGTCTTTGTTTTGTTTTTTATTTTGTTTTTTGTCATGGATTCCTTCCTTCCTGCCTGGCTGCCACACCAGCAGACACAACCGCAACAGAAATTCTCAATCCTGATTCAGGCTCGTTCAATTATTCATACTGCTATTGCGGTGCTGTGGCACAGTGAGGGAGAGAGAGAGAGGGATGGAGGAGGAGAGAGGCAATGAAGGAAGGGAAGGGAGGGAGGTGTTTCCTAAGAAAGGCAGCTTCAGAGATGGAATACAATATGTATGTGCACCCAGTGGCAGCAACTACTCTGTTTCACTGTCGTCAGCCCGCCCTGCTGCGCCTGCCTCTCATAACCTCTCCCCATCTCTTGTTTCTCCCTCTGACTTTCTCTCTCTCTCTCTCTCTCTCTCTCTCTCTCTCTCTCTCTCTCTCTCTCTCTCTCTCTCTCTCTCTCTCTCTCTCTCTCTGTCTTTCGTCCACCTCCTTTGCTCCATTTGATCTGCCCCGTCTCTCATTTTCTTTCATTCTTCTCCCCCCTCTTTCTCCTCTCCTGGTGTCTTTCCTCATCTGTCGCTCTCCATCTGATTTATTTACAGGTATCTCTTTTCCCTGTTCACCCTCTCTCTCTCTTTTTTTTCTCTCTCTCTCTTTCTTTCTGTCTCTCTTACTGCTTGACACCATATCACCGTCCCTCCTTAGGGCTCTGATCACAGGACGAGCTCTACCATTAGACGAGCTCTACCTTTAGAGCCCTCAAAACTCAAGGGAGAGAGAAGAGGGGTTAATCTCGACCAGGTTGCAAACTGCATCCAATGACTTATACTGCTGACCTTGAATATGTGATCACCACCTATACTTAACCCCCCTTGGGAGGTTACATCATCCCATTTACAGTTCACCCTACACTTCTCCCCCCCCCTATGTAAAGACAAGTCCAGGACCTATATTTAGCCCGAATGGTCTTCTCAAACCTCTTGACCTCCTCGTCTCCAGGTATCTCATTTTCTTGCTCTTGTCTTCTGTGCTTTTTCTTTTCTTTTTTTTTGCCTCATCTGATTTTGCCGTCCACACCCTTTTTCTTTTTAAAGGCTTTCTTCTCAATGCAGCAGACCACTGTGAGCCCCCCCCCCCCCCCCCCCTTCCCCGTTATGGAAATCACTGGCCTCCTCTGGTAGATGGCCCGTTTCTGTGAGCTATGGGCTGTAACAGCTTCCCGAGAGAGAGAGAGAGAGAGAGAGAGAGAGAGAGAGAGAGAGAGAGAGAGAGAGAGAGAGAGAGAGAGAGAGAGAGAGAGAGAGAGAGAGAGAGAGAGAGAGAGAGAGAGTAAGAGTTATGTAGGCAGGGAGGGGGGGGGCATGAGAAAAAAGAGCGAGAAGTGTAAGAATATGTGGGATATGTGCGAGAGAGAACACGCAGGAGGGGAAAATAAAGAAAGAGCATACGCCTGCTTGGTTGGGTTCACAGTGAGAGAAATAAAGATGATGAGGGAGTAAAAGAGAATATGAGGGGCAGAGGAAGGGAAGGCTGGAGGGAGAACACAAGAGAGAAAGGCTAATAAAGTCTGAAAATACAGAAGAAGAGTGCAGAGGAATGTCTGTCATAAAACTCAATGGACTGTGTATTTACATCTAAGTTTCATTAGAAATGTTCTATAAAAGATTTAAAAGGTGTAATTAATTGCTTTATATAACTAATATATAATACAATATATATAAATAATTTGCTAATGCTTTATATAAACCAATAATAAGAGCAACTTTGGGCTTCCAAGTAGTTTATTCTCTTCCAGCACCAAACTTGATTTGTCTTTTTAGCTCATCAGGCAGACCCACTCATCTCAAAAAGTTATTATCACCTTATTAGCCGTGAACTTAATGGATTGCTTGAAAAAACTCTTTATTAATTAATTGAATGCATATCAGTAAAAGAGACTCGTTATTAATGACTTAACATTTGTAAATGCACAATTTGAGTCATTTTTCAGAACTTGGTAACCAAAAAGTGTTAATGGCTCATAAATCAAGGTAAAGACTTAGTATATTATTCATTCCCAGTTTAAATAAAAACATTAGTTATGACTTATAAACCAAGACAAGAAAGCAGTAAAGATTTCTGAAAATGCATCACAGTAATTTAAATGTTTGTGATTTCCTTCATGGTTTTATATAAAGAAATATGTCATTTGGTAGGAGAACAGAAAACCTCATTTAAAACCAAGTAAATATTTATTTTCTAATCTTCATTATTGGAACTTTAATCTCCCTATGATCAAATGTATGCTTCCCTGTAGATGCATTTCATATTTCTGCATGTTCGGCTGACCTGCTGTGGATTGACTAAAATACTCTATTACAACTTGTTAATACTCTGTCGTTACTTAAACTAGACTATTAAATGGAAGTGCACTAATTGGACACTGTCTTTGTATACCCTCTTATTACAGTCCATTCTCTAAAGAAAAAGGACAATATACGTCAAAAATTTAGCCAACAAAACGACCTATAGTTACGTTTGAGTGGCAGACGCCCTCTAGTGGCCATACTATACTACATACTAACCCTGGCAAAGTGACGCTTGAGATGTCAATATAAGGTGACAAACTTCCTTTATCTGTGGTGGTGGATTGAGTGGAAGGCTAAAAAGTGGTCTAAGTTGCAGGAGACCACTGTTAGCATCTCACTTCCAACTGCAAGTGCTACATCACGGTCACACCATAACATTACGTTTTTTTGTTTATATCAATCATGTGTAATAGTTTTGGAAAGTACTGACAGAGGTGGCATACAAGAAAAAGCTTGTATGGAGTGCATGGTACAATCGACCTATGTGGTTGTTTAACTATGTGTGTTGTCTAGGATGTGTTGTTTAGTTAGTACCACATTACAAAATCTTCTACTACAAACATTTTGGAACATTTTGGGAAATTATTTAAAAATTAAAGACTTGTAAATTAAAATTCCTTCTTAATCGATAAAGAACCATCTCCTCTTATTTGTGTTAATGAACACCAGACCTGCATGATATTTTTCTTTCTCATCTTCACACTCTAGAATTACATTCTTTTAGACCCAAGGCTGATTGTGTAATTTATTAATTATTAAATACATAGAATATAAATGTCCTTAAGCATGGATAAGCTTGGATAAACTCTGCTTGAAATGTGTTGTATTTACTAGTAAATAAAATGAAGTTATATTGATTTCAGATATTTATCCTCTGAACACTATTGCCAAATTATTGATTGGTATTATAATTGCCATTTTGCTGTTTTTGGCCTGTATGCCACACAAATATTTCTCTAGCATGCATGAAATGTAATATTTCATTTCATAAAGGTGAAACTAATTCAAAAATAAAAATAATTCACACATTAACCAACCATATTCTTTTTTGTCAGCATAAAAGTAATGCTTTGCCTTGAGAATGACTCATTCATTTTACAACCTAATTATTGCAGAAAGTATTTTGTGTTAGTACACACACCTCCCTGTTACTTGGCTGACCAGTTGTCCAGTTGTTCCTGACTCACCCCCTCTGGATACACCATGACCTGTATGACAGTGGTTATAGACACGTTACATGACTTGGTTTTAACCACTTCTGAGTCTATCTTTTCCTCTGCTGAACTTCAGCTATATCACATTTGTCTGCCTCACATTCTGATTTCCACAGGGTAGTTCACCCGAGACAACCTTTTAAATGAGATCAAGACTCTTGGTGGTGATGACTCCTCCCCTTCACCTTCCCCAGTGTTCTATCAGCTTCCTCTTTGACATCCCATCATCGTGCGTCAGCCATACATATTTTATAGAGGATTCAGCGAGGGGTAAGTGGCAGTAGGTTAAGGCTAGGCACATAAATAAATCACAGCAGATCAGAAGTGACGTGGAGGAATTTCATACCGATTTGGTGCTGTTATGGCAGCAGCCTAGTGAGCTGCAGTCGTAGTTGTTTTTCTTTGCTTTTCGGTTGAGGTGAAATGTAATTTGTTGATTTGTGTTAGGACCCCAGGACACTTAAAGTTTTTTCAAATTAATGAATCAGAAAGAAAATTCATGCAGTCATTCATGACAAACATGCTTACTACAGAGAGGTCCATTTGGTGGAAAGAAACCTGAGCTCACCTGGGAGAAACTCATCACAAACAGAGGTAGGAAACACCTGGGAGCCCACAACCACAGGCCAGAGCATCCATCTGTGGAGAGCTGGGTCATAACTCAGCAGGTTTTCAGATCAAACACACACTTCAAAAGGCTTCCACATCTCAAAGCAGACCCTGAATTGTCAGGATTGTCCAGGCTTGTTTGGGATGCAGACAAGCTCACATGGCCACTGATATATCATAGAAGGAGCATTTGTTTTTCATTTGAAAAAGCTTGCTTGTGGATCATTAAACCAAGGAGACAGCAGCAACCACGCACAGCAGTAGGAGTTCATGAGTAAACAAGAAAAAAAAAAGACTGGCTTGATGAAATGATGCGAGGTGTAAAGCTGAATCAAAAGTATCAATAAATGCCCTTCTGTCAGTCAAGCATGAAGAGGTTACAACAGTATACCAACCAAACTGAAGCTGCATGGAGCTACTCATGCCTCCTGATGTTCTTAAAGGTCTAGAATGTAGTATTTTGCGGCATCTAGTTGAACAGACTTGGCAGAAATGGAATATATATTATTATAAATATATATACATATATATATATATATCATTAGTGTATAATTACCTAAAAATAAGATTTGTGTTTTCGTTACCTTTGAAATAGTCTTTTATATCTACAGGGGTCTTCTTCCATGGAACCCACCATGTTGCACCATGTTTCTTCAGTAGCCCAGAACAGACAAGCCAAGCACTGGATCTGGAGAGGGCCTCATGTTCGTGTAGGAGAACCTATGGTGGCCCATAGGTTCTCCTACACGCTTGGTAGGGGAGGGGTATATGTTGCAAACTGCAACCTCATTGCTAGAGGCCACTAAATCCCATACACTGGTCCTTTACATGTGCCCCAAATCTAAATTAAACACTCTCTTGTTTGCCGATGATTAATTATTTTCTCTATTGCATTTTTATTACAATTATAAATGTGGGTTATTTATTATTGCACTTTAATTGCAGGGGGCCAGAGGAGTAACCCTAACCCTGAGCTGCTGAAACTAGATTTTGATACAGGGGACAACATAAAAATGTGTCCCACCGTAATTGAATGTTACACTGAAAAGTATAAATTCCCTAATACATTTGCAGTCAATCAAAAACGAACTAAAACATTGAAATTTTGGGACTCTAGGGGTCTGGGACCCTTGACAGTAGCACATTTTGCTTGGTTGATAATCCAGCCTTGTGGAGGAGCATTTACACAAGTTTTTTTTTTGGTAAGGAAAGACTGAAAAGGTTACCTTAGTGACTCAAACATGGTCAACATAGAGGTAAATATACAGACGAGAGCAGCGCTTCACGATCTGAAATGTAGGAGTATTATAAGGCAACAATCAATAGTCTATTGTAGAAGGACTGACACAATCCTGCAGTCTGTTACCTAAAGTGTTTGCTGACACGACGCTCTCACTGGCTCTTCTGCAGCAACAGCATATGAGACTGCATTAATGACATCTTAAGGGACAATTGAGAATAATTATCTGGCAGCATATGCAGTATTAAAAATCAAATGCAGATGAAATGCTCCTGAGAGCAGAATATCATGCACATGTGCATTTGACAGCAATAAGCATCAGTGGTTACTAACAGTTTTTATTACTTGCAGATGAATTATTAGAAAGGTCTACTGTATGTGGCTAGTGTAACTGTTTAAGCTCAAGACTAATGTCTATTTAGTGCTACTGTAATTAGCTCACAGGTATACCTGCAGCAATTCTCAACACCTTTTCACTTTTTCATCTTTTAAATCAGGAAACACTGTTCTGGTAACATACTTAAACTACGTTCTTAAACTGGCAATGATCAATAGTTTATATTGACATTGGATTATATCACATTTTGGTTTTCCAGCCTGCAACTTTACTGTTTTGGATCAGATGTAGAAGCATCTTAAAATGCAATGTGACTGATGGCTGCTAGAGGCTGGCTCCAAAAAATCCCTGGCTCCAACTGACCCCCATTTAAAAAGCCTCAACTACTCTAGAAAGAATAAATAAATATATTTTTCAACAAGCCATTACGATCTCAATCACTAAATTCAGGCCCTTTAATAAGTAGAGTAGTGATAACTTTGGAGAAAATTATTGCTCTGTTAATAAAATTTGAAGCGCAGATCTGCTATGTGGGCTTTGATTGACAGGAGCTAACAGCAAGTACAGCAGTGGTGGCCTGCTGGAGTGGGTCTCTCCGTCTATGACTGTCTGCGGGAGGAAGAGCTGCTGGCAGCCACAATAACAGCAGAAATCCTCCCCGCATCTCAGCCTGCAACTCTCCAGCTGTCTGTTCCTGTGGTTATTAGCTGGTGAAATCTTGTTTCAAAAAATTTAATTATGGTTTAACTGAAGCTTCACTGAATCTGTCTATCCTTTCTGTCAGCTGAACACGAAGCAACTCCCCAGAATGTGAACATGTATGCTGCTGGAGCAGATAAGGTGGAGCAGAGCTACAGAGCAGAAAGATTCAGTAACTGCTCCAGTTACACCACAATTTAATGTTTTAAAACAAGATTTTACCAGCTGATAACTACAGGAACAGAAATCTAAACCGTTAAAGAGCTGCAGGGTGATATGCAAGGAGGATTTCAGTTGTTTTTGTGGCTGCCAGCTCTGCCTGTTTAAACGTTGTTCCACTGTTTGTCTTCCTCGCATCATTATCATATGTAACTGAGCAATTCCTTCCCTCCGGCTTCTAAGCTAACATGCAGTTACACTTTAATGTTACTTGATTATTAGCACAGTTTTGCTAAAGTAGCTAACGTTAATCAAACTGTGCAGTGCTCGGTTTCTCTAGTAAGCTAGTGTTAGCGTCACTCGGAAGTATTGGGGCATGAAGCAAAAGAAAACACCCCTCACTCCTTATTTGGAAGTTCCTGGCTCCAAATGGAAAAAATGGCGCCAACCATAAGCTGAAGCAGTGATAAAACACCTCCCTATGTCCATCTTTATAGTCTTATAGTCTTAGCACAAGGGCAAATTAAGGTCAAAATATGCCATTTTATTGGGCTTACCATATCAGTTTGGTGTACAAGATAAAATGATACTGTTGTACTTTGTTTATCTATTCATTATTACAAGTTTCCTTCTTTCCTTGGGCTCCTCCAGTATTGTGATGGAGGGATCTCTGTTTGATGCCTCTCCCAAGACTTGTCACATTGTCATACACATGCTGAGGTTATTTTAAAAGGGAAATTTGTCTTCTTGGATTGCTGTCGTGGGCCTGCAAAGCCCACTGAGACGTGTGAGATATTGGGGCTATGAAGACAGAGGAGTAAAGTAGTGGGCTTTCTCTGCATGGACTGAGACAGGTCTTCGTTTAGCATACGTTTTTGTCCCACAGTGATTCCTGACCAGCAGAGCCACCTCCTGTCGTGGCCTACATCCAAGCTGATCCCAGCCTGCCCAGGAAGCCTCATTATCCTCCCTGCATCCTTCCTGGAAGCTGCCGCTGATCAGTAAATGCCACAAGTTCCACTCCCTGCTGTCTCTAGGAGCTCGCGCCATGTGAGGAGAACGAAGAGGAGGAGAGCCAATGAACAAGATGAGGCTCTCTGTCTTTCTCTCTGCAGTTTGATGCAAGCTCTCGACTTTCAGGCATCCGCTGTGAATCAAATCCCTTTGACCACTTCACGTCTTGGTGCTCAACATGAAAGAACTGCAGCGGCAGAAATAAGCAGGCTGGCGATAGTCTAAAAGGCCACACCGTGTGCTGATATTTGAGGGAACACACACTCTTTCAGCAGACAGCCTTCTTGGTTTTATTTGTAGAGCATGGCACCCCCAAAACTCTCATTACATGGCGCTGCTTTGTCACCCCGGTGTTAATAAGAGAAATTGCTGCCGTTCTGACCTGAAACATTATTCCTGTTCCATTATTCCTTGCCTCTGCCACAGGGGACAGCTTATGAATTAATGAGATGTCAGCAGAGATGTCACGTCTTTATCCACTCAATCTCTCCAAAAGAAAAAACAACCTCCATGGAGGAATTGATATAACATAGCACCATGAATCTTGTTAGTCTCAGGCAGCTTGACTCAGGGGGCCTCATCTTTAAAAATGCTCTCTCCTTCTGTTTTGTTATGACAGTTATACATCTGGAGTAAAATAAATGTAAGAATTAAGTGGAACCCACTTATTCTTGTATCAAAACCTAATTAATTGTGCGTACACGTAAGAGCTCTTCGTATAGCTGTGTAGGAGTTTTCTGGCTTTTTAAAAAAACTTCATAAGTCCATAGTAGATCTTGCTGTTGGTGTTTTGTGTGAGTATATTCTGTTGGGCCCAAGGTTAGCATGTGAACCGCTACATCAAACAAACAGTATTGCTGTGTATGCTATGTATTGCTAATATGTAACAGGGATATAGTATTGTTAAAGGAACAGTACTTTTGGGGGAAATTTGCTTGCAAATATTTAGACAAGTAGAGTAATTCCACTCTTGTGTCTGTAGAGTCAACATGTTACAGGAGTCAGGAGAAGATTAGCCTAGCTTAGCATAAAGACTTGAAACAATGGAAAACTGCTAGCCTGGCTCTGTGGGGAGGTAACACAATCCACACACCAGCACTTCTAAACGTCACTAATTAATTACCATCATATCTAGTTTGTTTAATATGTACAAAACAAAGGGAAGTGCAATTTGCATTTCTACAATAATGACAAGTCACTGCACGCAGCCAAGAAATATTACAGCACAAAACTTTAAAGCAGCAACTTGTCATTTCTCCTTTTTTTACACTTCTCATTTCACTGCAGGAAAAAGTGAATAAGGGTATTGGATGTCAAGCTTTGGCATCGATCTTGAAACTTGAATATATAGCCTCACTGAAAATAATATTGTCCCTGGATATGAGGTCTGTGTAAAAACTTTACCTTAATAAATAAGTTAAAGTTCCAAAGAGTCATGTAGGACAACTTATCATAAAAACTTATCCTAAACGTCAGTATGAACAACAGCATCTGTTTATGCTGCCACGTGAGGATGTGTCCTGGAATATGTGCTTTGCCAGCAAAATATTATGCAATGTACTGTACCTTAGCATATAGAATATGAATATTACTGACAACCCTTAAAGAGTGGCCTTTTACTGACTTCTCCTCAGTCAGGAGCCCTCTGTCCTTAACACTTGTGTCAAGGCCTTATGGAGTAATTACATTGAGCTCGATAGACAGGTGTGACCCCAAACATTTCATCATGTAATATCATCAGTGGAGCTCATGTAGGAGGTGGCTTGATCTTTGTGTCTTCCACATCTATACAAGGTGTAAGACCATCATTAAGGTCATCTGGATCTATTCTAGTCTGTCCGCTTTCAATTCTGCACAAAGCGGGTGTCTGCAGTACAAATGCAATTGCACCATAGCAATATACTCTGTCAGGGCTTAGCAGCATTACGCAGGCAGGGTATTAGCTGAGTGTAGTAAGCAGACATAGTGATTATGAGAGCTTTGAGATGAAAGCGTGCCCATTGACGGGCGTTGCGAGTGGTAGCGTCAAAATGAAAGTCCATTTTGTCAAGACGCAGTGCATCCACCACCTGATGGGGATTCATTTATTTGGTAACAACGTTCATCGAAAAAGTTCAGTATGAAAATGACATTGTGTTCAAGAAGGGAAGTGCTCTCTTGTATATGAAGACTTTTGTTTCCAACACCATGCCTGTCCGCTCTGAGGATGGGACAGATCTGCTAAATCCTTAATTTGCTTTGAAAGCGGTGCAGCTATTTTTCAGCTGTCCTGGTATTTTTCTATAAATGTAATTGGCCGATAAGTGTTCCAGGATCCATCTGCCAACGTGGCTAAGGGACAGAATAAATCGTTTTCTGTCACTGCGTGTGTTTAATGCTGCTTCCCAGGATAAAACTTTTGAGGGGGTACGGTGACTCAGGAGCAAAAGATTGGCTGGTTGCACTAATGCCTTGTTGTCCTTTAACAGGCTCTTGACCCTGACTGCTGTCTGCTGTGCATGATGGGAGATAAATGTAAGGTGATGTAGATCTTCTCACAGCTAAACAAAATCCATTTCAAGGTCAAACTTCAGACAAGAAATGTGTGTGATAAATCCTGCGAGTATACTATAACTTTATCTTTCCTCAGTAGATTTCAGGCAACGCTCATTGGAACGTCACTTGTCGTTAGATAAGATTACAGCTGCCCGCTCTGAAATGTTTCATGGTAAAATATCTGAAAACAGGAGAACACATTGCTTTCACTACTCAATGAAGGAGAAACAGATTAAGTGCCTAATTTGAATTCAGTAAACAGAAACATCTTGTCAGTGTGAATTTTCGGCGCGCCGGCAACAGGTCATTCGAGCGAACCGATAATGACAGTCAACCTTAAAGTGCTGCAGTCTTAGTTTAAGCTGCACTTGCTTGAACTGGGCCACTCGAGGGCTGATATGACTAGGCACTTTTTTCCTCTGACAGTCTTTAGTGCAGGCGCTGCATCTTCCAGCAGCAACAACAACAAAGCATTGAGTGGGTTATCTTCTGCAGTCAGATGTAAAGGAGTGACTGCACACACACAGATACATCGGCACTCATACGGTTTGATTTCTTTTCTGAGGTGCCCCCCTGTGACCTTCACTGCCTTTGGACATTTCACTTATCTGGCTTTTAGCTCCCCCTCTTCACCGTTTGACACCCTAAAGTTGTTACATGTGATCAGCGACGCTCTCTCCCGCTCCCTCTCGCTTCTTTCCCCCTCCTGTTATGATCACACCTTTTGACGCACATAACCAAACGCCACGAATGCACTGGGACATTAAGTATCACAATTTTATTACAAAAATTAAATTCTTCATCTCTCAGTTTTGCCATGCTTGGAGCATATAACAATACAGTAAAAAACCCAGACCCAGAGAAGATAGTAAAGCAGATTTCAACAATGCTTTCACAGCACTCTGTCATTCATGCTGTTACTATACAGATACTGTAACATTCCTAATACAGAGTAGTACAAACACCTGCCAAAAACACATTATGTCAGATAACAAACTGTAATTAAATTACATTTACCAGAGGAACAAGAAACTCAACCCGGCTCAAAAGAAACAAAGAAGAGAGAGAGAAAAAAAAGAAACCAATTAACATTTAATTTGCAACTTAAAACATACTGAATGTGCTGAATATTTGTACCAGCCCAAGGCACCCAGGCTTTGTAGCAATGTTGGCAAGTTAACGACATTCTTACAGAAACACTGGAAGCGAACAACGATTACAAATTGACTTGTACCACAGTCTGACTTTGCAGTGTCCTTCAACATACCCTCCTCTCCTGGCGTTCTTCTTCTTCATCTTCTTCTTCTTCTTCGTCAGTCACAGTGCAAGTTCCGGAGGGGCGGGGGTGAAGGAGTGAAGGAGGATAGGGGGGGTAAGGGGGTGGGGTGTGGGGCGGTTGCAGGGAGCTGTACCGAGTCAGACATCACTTCACAGCGCCAAACACTGACAAGAATTGGATGGACAGCGTAATCTCCCACTCTCCGAAGTGAAAGGGGGTGGGAGTGGTTATGTAATTCCTCACTTGGATTGTGAATTGTCCAAACATAAGGCGCAGATTGCCAGCTGCCAGTCCAAGACGAGATAAGCCAAAACGAAAAGCTTAGGTGTGCTTTCAACCAAACGTCCGAGAGAAAAAAAAAAGGAGAAAACAGATACCAATACTTTCTCACTGAGGTTTCCCAAGACGATTTTTTTTTTTCCTCATGATGAAAAGTGTTGTTTTGCACATAAATACCTAAGAATGATAGAAATCCCAGATTTAAGCTTACCACTAACTCAAGATCAAATAGTCTCTAACAAACGTCAAATGAAGACGAGAACGACAAAAGCTCAGAAATACAGAGAGGCCTTTCTTGAACGGTGAAACTCAGTTCAGTTGAGCGAACGACAAGGCTCGAAGGTCCATTTGGTCGCTCCACCGAATATTTCGATGTTGTTCTCCGTCCAGGAGAAGACGTTGCCGGCTGACGCTTTGCTGTTGCAGGTTGCCAAGTTGTAGATCTCGGCGATAGAAAGTTTCCTATTCCAGATATTTAAGTTTGCTAATTCGCCGACGAAGGCTTGTGTTGCATCAAAGCCTCCTCCCAATGTGTCCTGTAGAATGAGACAAAAGAGGACCATCAGTGCTGTGAGTGCACATTACACAATTCCTCCTGGTAGACAGATGGTAGACATTTGAGCACAAGACTGCAGATTTGGTAATCATGACATAATTTGATAGGACTTTTGTTCTTAGATATGACCAAACCCTGCACTGACTTAGCAGTCTCTAGTTAAAGACACACAAATGTACCTTAGGAGCAATAGGACAGCTTTATTTAATTAAAATCCACCCTGGAAACCATTAAATTTTTTTTTTCATGTTTGAACAGTGTAATGCTTGTGTGAGTGAGAATGAGAGTGTGAAGCAGGTGTCTAATTATGTTTTTTGTCTAAATACAAGCCAACTCAATGATGTGCATTGTTATTTTTTACAGTTATTGGACGTTTTACAATATTGGAATGAAAAATCATACACTGATTAGTTTGGAAAGCTTCAGTTGGCCAACTCTTCGTGGTCTCTACAGTCTCATTGCATAAATATTCTAGTCTAGTTTCTCCAAAACTGATTTCATAATTGCCCGGTGATGATTTCCAAACACATGAGGATTAAAGTGATTATAGTTGTATTCAGTGATGTGTAAATGTATAATCACCTGCTCTTGTCCCAGGACCAGCACTCCTTCCGGTTTGATGGGGTGGTACGGTGCTAGATTTTCACCGCTTCCCCGCATCACCCCGTCCTGGAAGGCCTCCCACATCCCGTCGCGGGTGGTCCACGTGATGCAGAGGTGATGCCATTTTCCATCGTTGATGAGGAACGGCAATTTTGCGACCTGCAGCAGAGACATTTTCACTTTTCACTCTGTGCTCCTCTGTTAACAGGTAATCTTGACACTTTTGTAGCACAGTCACTCCCTGTTTTCGTTTGCAGCATGAAATCTCATCTCTTCCACACCTTATCCTCTTCCTGCAGAATCACTTCACCTATCACATATCCTCTCAAAAAAAAAAAAAAAGCCTTTTGTTGCTCAGCTAAGCACCTATTTTTATTCCATTCTCATCTTTGGTATAGAAAAGTGGTCTCTTACCCAACCAAGCACAAGTATTTTAACTTTCTCCTACTGCCTGTAAACTTAACATCTTAATTCAAAAGGCCTCAATACACTGCAAAGCTAAGAAAATCAGTCTTAATCTGTGATAATAAGTAATTACCTTATCATTAATGAGAATCTCCATGGGGTTGTTCCCCCACTCGATCAGCACCAGCTCATTGGCCTGACCCGGGACTGCGTAGGAGAAAGGTGTCCCCACCCCAGGCGAAGCGTTGGACTTGATCCACAGGCACACGCTGAAGGAATACATCTCAGGAAGGCTCCTTTTGGCTTTGGCGTACATGTAGTTGGTTCTCAGAGGGAAGGTCAGCTGGAATTTATCTGTTGGCCTGTTGTCTTTGCCTGTAGATGAGATTAATGTCAGTTAGTTTCGCCTGTAGAGTGTTTTCATGCATTTTCTTAATGTATTTAGGGATTAGGTGAAGGGTAAACCTTTATAAACCCACATCCATTTTTACATACACAAACACACATGGTAAAGATGATAGATTTTTTTATGAGGAGTTTCTTTTATAGGCAGAAAGCTTGTAAGAAAATGTAATCTATTCTATGATTTCATAATGATATTTCCCACTGTATAAATTACCGCTATCCCATCAGATTATGAAACACTGTATCTATAATCATCTTCTATCTGTTGCCTGTGTGTAGAAGGGTTCTGTCTCCTCCCTCTGCTTCTCTCCTACATACACTGTGTGCACGCGCGTAAGCACGTGTTGAAAGGCTGAACGAGCCTGGATATATGCTCCAAAACGCGCCAGTGAGAGGCGCACCCTGCAAACTTTCCCTGCGTCTGACCTTTGCAAAAATAAAATCCCCTTTTTGCACCTCAGGCTCAAGTTTGACAGTCAGATGTTTGGCTGTGAAAGAAACAACTCAGCGAAGTGCTAACAGGTCTAGAGGTATGTAAAGCAATGCAGCTCTCCTCTCCTCCTTCACAATATCTGTGCGCAACGTGATGGTTGCAGCAGTGTAAATGGTTCCATATGAGTGCTGATGATAAAGAGCAGAATATATGTTCTCTAAAGGGTGCGACACCTTGGAGCTTAAAATTAAATTACACCTCATCTTGCTTAGAACTCCACATTTGATGCGGTGAAAGCCGGTCAGTTTTTAAAATCCTGTGCGCCCTCAAATCCAAACGCACCTTTCTCCAGGTCTGTGATGCGGTGGTGCAGAGTAGTGAGCGTGGTCTCCACTCTGTTCCGCTGCTCGGTGTCATTCCTGGCGCCCGGTTTGGTTTCCTCTAACGTGTTGACCCGGGACAGAACCTGCTTCTCCATATCATCTATCTTGTTTTGCAGCAAATCTTTCAGGCTGTTCGCTTGCACGGTGTTATTCCCTCTGCTGTATTGCTGCAACGGACAGAGGGAGACAGACACTGGGTTAAAAGACGGACAGGGAAGACTTTTCTCTGATATCAAACTCTCTATACTCACTTTAAAGCTTGCTGTCTTTCTCTAATCTTAATGTTTGCTGTTCTTTACGCTCTGCGACACATTATTAAAAAGGCAGACACCCTGCGCTTGGTTCACTTAACATACAGGTTCTCTCCTGCTGCCGGGGAAAAGACACTAAAACACATGTGGAGCCAGAGGGGAAAATGCAGCAGCTTATGAAGGATTAATCCTCATTCTAATTAACAACCCGAGCAACTTATTGCATTAACTTTTGACCTGGTCAGCGCTGCGCTCCTCACCTCTAGGTTCTCCAGTCTCTGTTTGAGGGTCTGTAAAGTCTGTCCCAGCTGGGCCAGAGTGTCCGTGGTGCCCCGAGATACATCTCCCATCGTGTTCTTCGACCCCGGCCGCTTCCCGCCGGGTCCCACCGGCAAGCTCTGGCTCTCACAGCGACTCAACTTGGACGTTAGTTCCCTGATTGTCTCCTTTTGGTTCATAATGGTCTCCTTTTGCTGCAGCACGGTCTCCCGCAGCTGCATGACCGTAGTCTTCAGGTCCTCCGCCGGCCCGCTGTTCTGCATCGTGGCCGTGCACAAGTCCATTCCCTTGGGCACCGACGTGCAAATAAACTGCGTCTGTCCGAAGTCTTGCGCGGAGCTCTCCAAAACAATCAGGCAAGAAAGTAGAAAAAGTTTCCAAGGGGACGCGTCCATGGTTCCAGTCATGTTTGAGAGTGTGTATGAGAGAGAGTGGAGGCTCTGAGATTTCAGCACCACGGAGCTGTCCGCTGAAGCTGAGAGCTGAGGCGCTGTGTGCAGTTTATATAGCGGACATAACGCAGCGCGGATTCACTGCATCATAAAGGGGAGGCAGCGGGTTCTGCTCTACCTACAGAGTCCAGCCCCTTATTTAAGGTCGTCCTCACTGTTTGCCAAGAACCTACACAGGCAAAGTGTACTATAGCAGGGAGCGCGTTTACTATATGTAGAGGATATTGTGCAATATTAGATGTGAATTAAAAAGTAGAACAGAATACTCCAATACTATAAAGTTTAGCATTCAAAAACTTACTTAAATAAAACTATATGGCTACTTAAAATAAAACTCATATATCATTGTGTTATATATACTAAAAGATGCAGTATTCTTCTTGTAGTTGATCAAGCTGGAGCTGATTTGAACTACTTCATAGCTACAGTATGATACTGCTTAATCTGCACACATCTCCATCCTATTAAGACATTTCTGTCAATAGCTGAGTCCTAACAAAATATTTTGCAGTGCAGTAAGAATATTTCAAGATGCATATCAACTTTATTTCAAGTGAAGATCAATAAGAGACTAACTGTGTGTTTGCGGCACTTGAATGATAGACAAAAATCGATTTGGCTGATTTGCTTTGAAAACAAATTGAAATTTATAGCCTACACATTTTTTTTCACTTTTCACAGCAGAGAAAATTTTATTTTGGAAGAATCCACACAAAAGTGACTTCCTTATTGAAATATAGTGGAGTTGTGAGTATCAGGAGCACCTCAGCACCTTAACATGTAATGTAACTGGGTTCATTTAAAACATGAATATTATGTGGCAGACCATTTGAATGTGTTCTGCCTTAAATGAAAGCCGCTCCCCATCCTCCAGAGGAGCCTGTCCCAGCATTGGAGTCCCCACCAGGCAGCACCACCGCTCCCCCTCCTCCTCCTCCTCCCCCTACTCCTCCTATCTCTCTCTCTCTCTTTCTTTCTCCATACGCGCTCTCACGCCGTAAAACCGTAAAATATGTAGGCTTTAAAATGCTCCACTATTCACGAGGTTACAATACAACTGGCTCTCCATATTTTCCCACAGGAGGACGTGCTGTAAGAGTGTGTGTTTCTACTTCTAGAATGGTTGTATTCTGTAATGAGGAGCAGTTTTTGGGGCTTTCTTTGCGCTCAGTAGAAGTGTGCTTTCTTTCCAAGAGTGAAGGAAGGAAAACAGAGAGATAGAGAGAGAGTGGAGGAGGGAGATAGTTAATTGACAGAGAAAGCGCAGTATACACACAGCCTGATGGAGATGCTCTGGGCTCCTCCGATGTGCTGGTGGCGCCGTGTTCACGCCTCACAACTACAAGACGGAGGAAAGTGAAATGTTTCCAAATAATTAAACAGACTGTTACGCAACGACCCCTCGCGGCTCCCGCATTACTAAATAAGATAACGGAGGAGTTCCAGCACCCTCGCATAGAGATCATGTTGGGATAACACAATCACAAATAACGTAGGAAAGGACCACAGCTGCAGCTTGGACGGGCACACAGACAGCTCAACCTACACTGGTTTCATTTAGAGAATATTCTGATTTTTTTTCAAAGGATTTAAGTATAAAAAAGTACTTCTCAAGCATCTTTAAATCCTTTAAATGAAGCATCATGAGAAGGAAACATGCCCTATTCACTGACCTTTTAGAAACTCACAGAAACAAGATGTGCTTAAGGCCCAAAAAACTTGGATACACTGCCATAATGTTGTGCAAGAAGATATATGAAGTTCTTGACATGTTTTAAGCCACTGTAGTGTAGTATATTAGAGCTGAAAATGTACCAACATCATTCACTAAAGTCGACAATATCACAATATATAATCTTTTCTGTCTGGTTCTCTGCTCTTTCTTTCCTTGCATGTGTTTTAAAGTAGAGATTTAGACTAATTAAAGTGTCTGAGACAAACTGGTGGATGTGTTCTGTACTGCGGTGTCCTCGTTTATTATGTCATCTGCATGAATTTTATAATTTTGATTTATTTGACTTTATAGTGTCAGTCTGACATCTGGCAAAGGACAACAGATGTCAACGAGCCTCATTTATAGCACTTTTCTTTATAACTGTTGCTTAATGATATTCTCTGTCCCTGTCAAATAAATGATGTATGCCATTTATATTAAAGCTCTTTATAAACTCCAAAATGTTCCACCAAAATGATTAAGCAGTCATATTTATAAGATGAGCAGGCTCACTTTTGGTTCAGTTTAATGTGAGCTGTCGCTCTTCTGTCTCCAGTCCTCATAAATCTCATAAAGTGCAACAGCTCCATTTTTAAGCGCACGGGACTGAAAAAGTCACTCCTAAAAACTCATACGAGGCGCCACCTCACATCACATTATCTTTTTCCACCTCTGCTAGTAACTGTAGGTTATATCCTCAGTCATCAGCAATTGACGCACTTGTATACACAGTGTGTATCACAGTGTGTCACAGGTTATTTCTCTTGTGCGTCAGAGCGGTGCGTAAATCTGTAAATACCCGCAAACAAATGTGCAAACCTCTAATTTCATCCTGTTGCATGTCAAGAGGTTTTTCAGACATGACGTCACAGCACCCGCTGGCTAAGATGGGATGAAAATTGACCCAGCAGTCCGCTTTAATTTGTTTAATTATCGATCCAGCGCATTGTAATCAGCAAGGTGCCAAGCTGAAGGCGAGAAACGGCGCATATAACAAATGGTTAATGGCAGAGTCTAATTGCTGTGGCACAAGACAGGCATGTAACAAATCCCCCCTATCTCAGCACAATACTTGCCATTAGCGCTAACACAGTGAACTGCTGCGGATCAACAAGTAATGCTTCATTTTTCTTCAGCAGAGCCGCAGCAATACAATGCTTGTTTACCAAATGGAGTAGTGCTTTTGATGTGCAGAAGTGTTCACCATGAAGCTGAGCAGCCCACCTCTGATACAGTGAGGTTACAGTAAGGGATGAGCAGCTTGCCACATGTATCTATTCAGTATTCATCTCCTGTCCCACGCATTTCAAAAAGTGCTGCAGCACCATATGTTCAGCATGTTTTCTTTCTCTCTCACCATGTGTCTGCTACTTAGTCTCCTGCGCTGAGGAAAAAAATTTCATTAGCTGCCAATCAGTTTTTACTTCACTTTCCAGACTGTAACAAATCTCATTTGTTTCCAGGTTTCCAGGAACTTTGGAAACAGCTGCAGGCGTAAACGTTGAGGTCGACTTTATTTATTAATTTTTTTATAAACCCATTCTTTCTTTCTGAAACCAAAGTATGCTGTTGGGATTTGATATTTTGCCGCCAGACTTGTTTTGGGTATGTTGGTGCTTTTGACAGGGAATGCACACAAGTCTGTAGTTGACCCGTTCCTCATTTTCACACCAGTGTTCAGAGACACAAGGTCAAATGTATGCACACGGCAGCCAGCAGGCCGAGCCTGACTCCAGGGGCTGTGTGAAAAAGGGCTGAAATCCATAATGATCAGTCTCTCTTGGGCTCGCTGAATAATGCAAAGCTTCATAATAGAACCCACTCTCTAATGGCAGAGATATATAGATAAGAACCATTTCACACACTGGCAGCAAACTGCTTGCTTATTTATCCAGCATCTGCAATAGCAGTGGAGAGAAGATGCAGAGAGTGGAGGGAAGTGGGGTAGGGTGGGGTTGGGGGGAGGGGGGGGCTGTAAAACTGACAGTGCTGTACAAACAAAACAAGAAAGCAAGAGGGGTTGTAGTGAGGGCAGAGGCTGTATGTTGGTGCACTTTGGGGTATTTTAGATATGGTTCGTCTTGCAATATTTCAACACCATTAATCCTGCTTGTCTGTGCTCAGAATCCCCTTTCTACTAAGTGTACTTCTAATTGTCGAAGCTTTCATCTTGCTCTCATTGTTTGCTCTTTTCATATTCCACAAAGCAAGCTTTACTTTCCCTTTGCACACACATCGCCACTTTACTTCTGACTACTGAGAATTTCGATTTGCTGCCAGGTAACTGGAGCCTCGGCTGTCTCTGCTGCACTGACGTCTTCATTTTCAACTATCCCGCAGAGAGGGAAATGAAGGGGGGAGTCAGGAGGGAACGCCTGCACTGTGGAGAAGTCTGCCGCTATGCATGTATTCCCATCGGGGACAGCGTGAAAGACTGGAAGTACGGAGCGGAGCAGGAAAAGCTGAAGGGAGTGTGTCACTTTGTATATGCACATAAGGACGGGTGAGAGAAAATCTATCAGATTTCAGGTTCATCTCTGAATGTATGGCTTCAAGTCATGCATAGAAAGAAAGAAGAAGTTGTAAATAGCTATCTCTGTGGGCCCATTATTTTCCATTAGATGTCCATCCATGCAGATGAGTAACGAGATTGAATGATGTGACCTCAACCTTCAATTCTATAATCAATTGTTCATAACTCCTCAGTCTGGAACATTGTTTTATTGATATCCAACCACACCAGAGAGTCATTCAGTAACTTATTCGCCGCTCATTAAAACCCAAAGTGACATAAACAAATACTGGTGGCATTATGCGTTCCACTAGGCGCTAAGCTAACCTCATCATAATTCTCCTAAGCCTGCACATTAACACTTTTGCAATGACAGCGCTGTTCATCAAGCAGCTCGCGTTGGCCTTGTTGGACTCGTTCCAGAAACAACATTTTCCCCCCATCAGGCCTTCTCCTCAGTAAGTTTGTGGCCAAAATGTGTCCAAATAAGGAAGTGGGTTTAGTCGTTTGCTGGCATGGTTTGGGTCCACTTGTCCCCTTAGAGGCAAGGGGTCACTGCAAATCAATACAAAGATGTTTTGAGTCATCACCTTTATCCTATAATTAAACATTTATAATCTGAAGTGAGATGCCTTCCGGGATGACAATGCATCCATTCATGGGGCATAAGGGGTCACTGAATGGTTTGATGAGTATGAAAATTCTTTTGTGATTGTAAATCCATCATCTTTTTTCCATAAGATGAATAAAAACATTTATTAATGACCGATGGGGAATTTATGAATGTGAATTGGTGTAGAGGCTAATTATAAATCAGAATATGAACAGTATGTGAGGGTTAATTGGCCACCTGTCTCTACGTGGAAGAATAAGGCATTTCATTGTTTCTGGTGCTGTAAGATTTTAGGAAGAGGAGAGGCAGAGTGTCTCATGCTCATTCATTATGTAGTTTTAAACAGCAGCTACTCCAAAGACATGATTGATGATGTTAAAGGCCTCAGTATGCTTCAAATGAACTACGTCCTCTGACAGGTTGACCATTAGTGCCTTAATATCCACTTAAGCAAGTCACCTAAAAAGAGGAATCAGTTACTCATTACATGTTACTCATTGAAAAGACATGATTTGATCATTATTGCGTCTACACCCACATACTTCTTCTGTCTTTAACATGAATATCAACAGCTAGTTTAATATAAGACAGACCTTTGGACACAGAGAGAATAAACTAATGTCAAACTCTTGGAACAGCCACCACAACACTGTCAAAGTAATAGAGCATTAATGGGATTGTAAAACATACAGTATATAATTACATATGTATAATCACTGAATTTCATATTGCGGTCCATTCTATTATTCAGCACTGAACAAAGTGTACTGTTACTGAGTAATGAGGTTACAGTTGATTTGTGCAGTAACTTGATAAGGCAAACATACGGGAAACCCATCATTTCCATATCTGGGTTGGAGGATTAGAAAAAACCTAATTTTTTTTTCTCTGGAGAACACCAATACCATGTATCCAGATTTCTAATCAGCTTTTAAAAAGTGTGCTTGTGCAGAACTAAGACTTGAGACAGCAAAGGTATCGATGTGACAGCACAGTGGTGGGTTGAAGTGAAAGATAATAACATCTGAAGAAAGTCAAAGCTCCAGCAACATTTGTAGTAAAGAAGAACTTTATTAGTA